>NC_051433.1:5802608-5815522 GCF_001649575.2 Kryptolebias marmoratus
GGGGAGAGCTGATGACTCTATCCAATACTGGTGTTATCTGAGTACAGCTGCAGGCAGAGCGTAATTATTCAGGCTCTCAAGCTGCTTGCAATCACCTCACACATTCCCAGACGGGTCGTCAGCCAGTCAGTTAGTCAGAGCAATAAGGAGCCGCGTGAACAAGCCTATTGATTGAAACTCTCCTGTAATTGTTCACCTATGTGGCTGTTGCTCTGATGGTACTGCACAGGTAAAAGGCCAGAACTTGTCACTCATCCGGACGTCATTTGTTATGAGGAAGAGAGGCTGCTATCAGACCTGCTCTGAATGAGAGGAATAATGGGAAGAGAAAAGCAGATAAGACACCGAAAATACTGGAAAAGTTTCTCTTTTTTGGTAAAAAATGCTGAGTGCTGAATGACTTCTGTAAAACAGCTAAAACTGAGCTGTTATAGTTAAAACAAACAGAACAGAAGCTAAACATAGCAAAAAAATTAGCTATAACCTAAAAGTTGGAAAAGGCTGGGTAAAAGCTAAAAAATACCAAGTCTAGCTAAAAGTAGCAGATTTCCCAGAGAACAATGATTTTGAAGGAACTTGAAGAGATCTCAATGCATTTTTATGAGGAAATATTGGTGAATAATTAAGGTTAAATATTTTCAAAAGTATAAAAGTTAGAAAAATCCAACGTCATAGCACCCACCTCCTGAATGAGCGGATATAGGAATGGCTAAAATAGCACAAAGTATGCAGAAGTAGTTAAGCTGTAGAAAAAAATGTACACAATCAGCTTTCACACAGCTAAGAGAAGCAGAAGACGATACATTTGGGCGAGATAAGATGGTATTAGTTGGTGAAAATGACTCAAGTGGATTAATTATGATTCACTTTAACTCCTCCTCTTCCTTATTTAGGCTTTTAGCCTCAGCTTTTATGCCCAAAATTTGAACAAAGGCTGTTAAAAATACCAACCAGCCACCCCAATTACTTCCACTCATTCTGACTGCATCACCTCCCACTTTAAATGGACAAACTGTAATTACTGACTGATATAGTACCCAGCACTCCTTAACAGGAGGGGCTGTCTCATCCCGTTCAACAGGCCAAGCTGTCATATCTATCCGTATGGATTTTTGCTCTGTTTACGCAGTGCGAGGTCTACTTTTGCCTTGAAGTCACACCAAAAAAGACCCTTTTTTTTACAGGCGAAGAGGTAAAGGTTGTGCCTAGATAAAGCTGTGCCTCTTTATCAGAGCTTGGGAAAAGCACCAGCTCCTTGTCAACACACCCAAGCACAGGAGAAAATGAGCCGCAAAGCTGAATTAATTCAGGGAAACTGAAGGCGGATGCTTTTCCTTTGAACGTCGGCGTGTGCCTGTACACAAACCCAGTCGATGCCTCCTGTTAGCTGTGCTTTCTCTCCTCTACCTCTTTCTTTGTAAGCTCATTTACTCAGTGCTCTCTTGGCACACAGTCAAGGTTCTCATGATGGGCACACAACACAAACAGCCTCAGCCTCGAGACTGCAGATTTTTTGTTAATTAAAAAACGTAAAAACATACTTTCAGGAATCTGTTCCCAGAAGGTGAACTGACCGTCTATGTTTTCATAAAATGAGAGGGATAGAGGGATGATGCTGCAATGAAGGAATAGAAGAGGAGCAACAATTTACAAATCAGATTATCATCTTTCTATAAATCTTTTTTTTTCCAGCGCGTCTTCTCTTCTGTCCCCCTCTGAAGGATACCTGCTCGTTTCCTTTTATTATGTTAACAAAAAGCTAGTATGACTTCTTTACTAAAAGACTATTACAAAAACAGCAACAAATGCATCTCCACAATCTCTGTCACTACTTGTGCACAATTTCAGACTAAAATCGAAGAAGCAGCTGCATGACTCAGCTAAATCTGGAACCCTTTCAGAATGCTATTCTTTAAACAAGCCTTATAGCACAAACCTGTATGAGTGTGTTTGGAAGGGACACCATATTTTCTCTTATGCAATGTGTAAGTTTAAATCCTAAATGTTATTATTAGATAGCAATTAATCTAAACCACTCAGTGAGCTGGAAATCAAGCTGTGATTAAATCGGAAATACATTTCATCTTGGTGCAAATTAACTACGATCTACAATCTGTGGTCAGAGAGGACAAATAATCATAGCTGACAATTTGTTTTCCTGTTATACTTCTGCATACTTTGTGCTGTTTTGACCATTTATATATCAACAGCTCAGTCAGAAATAGTGTGTTATGACTTTTAGTATTTGCAACTTTTATACTTTTTGAATTATTTAACTTTATTTATAAAAAAACATCCACATATAAATACACTGAGATCTCTTAAGTCCCTTCAGGAACACTAGTTTCTGACATCTATTTCAACATACTTGGTTGATTTTTTCAGCTTTAGCTCCTGTTTTGCTAATTTTAGCCTTTGCTACAAATTTTCTGATTTTAGCTTCAAGTCACTACTTTACTCATTTTAGCTTCTGTTGGGCTTCAGTTCAGTCAAGTCATTCTGCACGCAGCATTCATGCTGAATTCACAGAAAATGCAGTTTCTCTAGTTTATTTTTACATTATTTACTGACTTAATTCTGCAGTTTTATCTTGCAGTTGCAGTTAAAGTCTATTATTAAATTTATACATTCAAAATTCATCTCTAAACCTTATAGTCTTCATGGCCCTTGATGACTGAAAGTGACAGTTGACCCTGACATGTTAGGATAAATGTAAAAAGCAGTTAAGTGGCAATTATCCTCGTTTAAATGTATATATTTATTTATTTGCAGCATCTGTGTTGGAATTTACTGCTAACGTTTGTCTGTCTCTCTTACTGCTCTGTGTCACACCTCGCTGTGGCCCATGAAGCCCACTGCGCACAACTGATGAAAATTTTATCTAACCCAATCTGATGAGACGTGTAAAAAGCAGTCCTGTGCAGAAAGAAGCCGTTACATAAGATGATGAAACCTCCTTATAGCGAAGTATCTAATAGTGGTAGCCGACGCTGTTTCAGCTCAGGAGTGCGACCCAAACGGACCTGATGCCAGCTGTACTCTCCCTCTGCAGTGCCTAAAGGACACCCGGTTAAGACCGCTATCAAATCCAGAGGCCTACGACTGAAATATGCTAGGGTTTGTGAGACAGACTTCTGGGTAAAGTAAAAAATGTATGAGAAACAAATTGTATCTGACCAGACAATGTCAGCATAAATAGAGACAAAAAGCAAAACGAGAAAAGTTTAAAAAAATCAAATGAAAAGAATACTAAAGGTTAATTAAGCAGTTCCTCCATTCAGCCCTTTCTTAGCACATTTTTAGGGGTAAACCATCCAGACTGAACCAGAGACAAGAACAGAAGCCAGAAGTTGAAGCCACAAAGGACGAGCGCCCCCTAGTGTCGGCTGCAGTACAAGTCTCGCCTCTACATGTAAGCAAATGGGCCATTTTCCTGACTTAACCCTTCTGTGGCCTTTGGGTCAAATTGACCCGAAGTTTAAATGGCTCCCCTCTCCTCTCTTCAGTTACGAGTGCTTCCGGAGGGTTGAAGAATAAAAATACACTTCACATATCTCTTTTCAGGTGCTTTTGTTGATTGAAATAATTCTTACTGTGCGGCTGACTGTTCAGAAATGATGCAGTTTTAATACATTTAGCTAAAATTAGTTATTTAAGACAGTAAAAAGTGTCATATTACTCTATGACTGACACTATGGCAGCCTGTTTGTGAGTTGGAAGGATCTGTAGGCAGGATTATTGATGATACAAACCCCACAGTCCTAGGGCACAGACTCTAGCTCCAAAAATACAACATGGCAGGGCCTCCAAGTCTGACATTTGGCTTCAGTTTTAGTCAATAGGAGTTAATGAAGTCCATCTTTATTTATGCCAAGGGGTAAACCAACAACTCTGGTTAAAAGTTTATTTGGACCGTTAGGAAGACATCAAGCGTCAACACAGTCACATAATTTGACAATAAATATCCCCAACATCACACAGAAATGTACATTTCATCACTGAGAAGTTATTATTTTAACAAATGTGGTCCCTGAACATTTTGTTTTTAGCTTTTTACTTTGAAATACCAAGTTTTGCATTGAAAACCAACACATTATTTTATATATTCTAAGGTGAGATCATTAAAAGCATTACCTGAGTTTGATTTAGGCTGTTCGGTTTTGGATGTCTCAATGCCTGCTCCAATCAGTGTCATGATTTTCTCAATCTGTTGAAGAGAAACAACATGAAACACCGATGGAAGATAAAACCACAAAATCTGTCAATGTAAAACATTCACTTATAATTCATTCTAACTGTCCTTTTATTGTGAATTAGCCAAACTGATTATTAAAGAGGAACACTGAAGGGGAGAGATACTGGGTGAGAAGTCAGGACTGTGTGCTGCTGCTGCTGGGAGTGTTGGGAGGAAGAAGGCGGGCTGCTTTGCCATGATGGATTAAGAGCAACAATCTAATGTGGACAGCAATTCAATGAGTAATCCACCGCTCAGCAAAAAACACAGCCTGGTGATGAGGTGAGGTCTTTAGAAACCCAACACTACTGAGGCCTTTAGGAGGGTCTGTGACCAAAGTGAACCTCGTGAAAACGAGATCTGATTGAGAATGAATGACCGATTATACCCGTCTCATAAAAAAACAAAAAACAAAAAAAAACAAAAACACAAGCTCAGTACAGGGATAAATGTGCACAGTGTGGCATGCAGCGGATTACAGAGCGGCTCAGAGAAGAGATGTTTGGAGCCACGAAGGTTTATTTAAAAAGACTCTGGATTTCAGGAGACAAAATACGATTCCAGGATTTTTGTTTACATTCTGCTCATATTGCTGAATAACTGAATAGAAGCTCAAGTTTCACTGATGTGCTTTGGGAGCTACATGCAACGCTGTGATATCCAAGAATAAACAACAAAAGACCAATATATTTTTTACTCCTAAAAGGGATGAAAAACAAATACTCTTCATCTTAATGCTGTAGTAAAGGTGTACTGGATATCAACAGCGACGCCACACATTCATACTGAACAAATTCCAACAAGAGGCTCAGATGTTTTACCAAAAATGTCCAAAACCAAGGTAAAAAATATTCTGATTCACTGTGTTTCTCATAAAATATGATTCTGAATAAATACCTTACTCTGCAGCCAGAGTTTGTGACGCATAATTTATGTTATGTTAGTTCTCAAACAAGTTTGGATAACATTTATGGTGTCACTATATCAGAGTTATTCTCTCTAACTTTAGGGAAAGGCTCCAAAGCAACATTTTATTGGCCTTTACTGCAGTTACAGGTACATACTGATCTGTAAATGATAACTTTAAAATGTAAAACTGAGTCTATAATAATACTGATGTTTTTATCCCTCAGTTAAATTAAAGTCTATCATTCCATTACTGAGATGTGTTTTGAGCCCCAAACCTTTCCATTTTATTCGATTTAGATTAATTCATTACAGACTAAAATGTGAACAAATTTAAAGTTTGAAAAAGCAAATATCACAATCTTCACTGTGAAAATGCAACATACATTCAGTGTATTTATCAGTCGTTTTATTCTAAATTAGGGGTGCCCAAATGGCAAATCGTTCTCCAGATCCGGATACAAATGAAGCTTTTTTCTGACCCAGGTTGGTTGGTAAATTTCAGTAGAATGAAATGATTTCTTTTTGAAATAGTTGTATATATATATTTATGTTTTCTACTAGGTTTGCTGTATTTATGGCAACTCTTTCCAGGCAAGCAATTTCCAGACATTTAAGGTTGAGCAATTTGGTGATTCCTTATAAGTGGTGTAGCTTTTTTTTTTTAGTATTTATAGTAATTCCCACATCTGGTCCGCAGTTTCTCTCTGCTTCTGGAGAAAAAAAAATCTTTAGGCCGACATTACTAGTAAACTTACTTTAATTACTGTAATTAAAGACCACTGTTCTACTCAACCAAGCAGTCTGGGACTCATTGCATGTAGTGCAGACCCGTTATATTTAAACAACAATCTCTCATCACTGGTTTAGTCGACATGGTGTCATGCAATTTGCTGATTCTTAATGCCTCAAAGACAATCAGACCTCCTGCTCAGAATAGTATCATTCACTCACATACAACACATTATAACAGCCTTCAATATTCTTTAACGTTTGCTCAAAAGAGACACTGTGTTGTAAATGTTTTGTCACGCCTGTGCATGCACCACTGACCTTGAATTTTATGTGCAAAATACTGCAATTCAGACTGGTGTCTAAATTTAGAAACACAAGTCTATTTACAAACAGAAATACAGAATTTTGCAAGCCTGAGAAACTGATTCTCCTTTTCTCCACTGACACCAGAGACACAGCCAGGCTTATTTGATGTAATATTTAGTGTTTGAAAAAGCACTATGCACTTCGCTAGTGGCATCAACACTGTGGAAAAGCCTTGATTCATTTGGAAGTGAGGCACGTGGGACGCATGGCATATGCCTGCAGCAATACAGACCTCACATTACTCTTTGAATTAACCCAGTTACATTCCATATCACACACACACACACACACACACACACACACTCACACACACACACACACACACTCACACAAAAGGATAGAATTACATCTAAGCTTAAGTGCACCTTCATAAAGACCTGTCACCGAAAAGCTTCCTACTGAAAAAAACAGCATCACAATAGCTAAAAAGCTAAAATATTTCACAACTTTATGGTTATGCAGCAAAAGGAGATCATCGTGGAAACACTGTGGTCGATTTTATCAATTAAAGGCCTGGCGTTCCTTTAAGAAATGCATATCACCCGCCGCCTTTCATGCAAGAGCTAAAGACTAAAATCCTACTTGGAAATGACAAAGTTGTCGCTGTTTTAATCAAACCTTAAAAAATCTCATGTAACATCACAAGATGTCCGTCTCAGAGAATGTGTTGTGAAAGATTCAACTACTACCCCATTCTTTTTATTTTTTTCTCAATATCTGTAAAATCGACTGATTTATAGTAATTCTGCAGTGGCAGCCATTTTGAAGTTTTCATTAAATCTTATGTGGTTTATAAGATATTTTGCGAACAGACAAAGATGACTGCAAATACCTAATGGCAAAATTTGAAACAAAGATCTTGAGCAATCTGTTAGCTCTCAGAACATGTGATAGGGATCAGTCTCAGCTACTACCAACTCAAATTTTAGATCAACACCGCCGGCTGCCTTTCGGCAATAGCAAAACCTGTAGGGACTAAATGTGAAAACTCTACCAGCCTTTTTAATCTTTTGTGCTTGACAACATGAGATAAATCAGACCATATAGTATCTGACTCAGCAGCATCCCACCCAACTCTTATTACAGGCTGCGGCCATCTGCTGCTTTGACTCCTACTGTAGCACACACACAGAAATCCCTGCAGATGATGCCGACTGATCAAGCACAAGCAATATGTCAGTCTGGGACTCATTGACCTCCTCTGGCTCCTCATGGTTTCCAAAATCACCTTCAAGTCTCTAACGTCAGCCTACAGAGAGACTGCAGGCTCTCCACACAGATATTGATATTCAGTCTTCGGGCTTATGCTCCTTTCTGACCTCTGCATTGCTCTCAGGAACAAAGTGTGTTACAGTAATTCCATCCATATGCCCAAGACCATCTGAGTCAAGACTGTCTGCATGATTTCATTGCTGCCACCAAGGTCTATTCAACAGATATTGAGCTAAAATTTGGTGTGCTTGTAGCTGAGCCACCCCAATTTAAGACACTCACCATAGCTAATTAACATCAGCCAACACAAAAATGGCTCCAACTCAGCCAACTTTACAAGAGTTAAACTAAAATTTGGCCGGGTAGTAGCTGAGACTTATCTTCAACACATATTTAAGCCAGGAAAACTTGCAACTGCAACATTATTGTTAAACACTGAAATGACAGTATCGCTTGGGATAAGTCCACATTTCCCTCACGCCTCTTTTGCCATTGTCATGATTCACAACACTCTTTAGTGTTGCTTTAGCATTTAGCTTTAGCATTTAGCTTTGTTTTTCTTAAACAGCTGTGGACATTTAGGATAAAGGGAGTCTATGTGAGTGCCAAATATACTATTACCATCTGGTTTGAGTTTGTGACATCGATATTGTGCACTCTGATGTTGTGATGATAAATTTTTGATATACTGTGAGCCAACAGATCACACTGTGCAGTATCATATGAAATCACAAGGAATGCTAGGCCTTTAATATGATCATAATTTTTCTGGTAAACTATTTTACACCTTTCATGTCATGTGAGCTCACATCACTGCTGAGTCGTTTTACGTGACTGGACTACTAAAACAGACACAACGTTATCTTCTTTTTTTGAATGATGGAATGAATGAGCAACCTTCGAATGTCAAAGCCAAGTTTTCTTCTTTTATTTTTAAGAATCACTTGAAGACTCATCTCTCAGAGAAGGCTTTGGCATGTTAACATAAATGTAAAAGCACTTTTCATCTGTTCCAGCTGCACTGCCATTTAAACACTACCTTTACTCTTTATTCCATTTGCAAAGGTCTTTTCCTACCAAAGCTTAAATGTAAATGATAAATGCACAGATTCACACTAAAGAATGAGAACTAAAGCAGGTCTAAGTGAGACCCCTAAAAAAGGCATTCATACCGATAATCATCCTTGCACTTTTCCTGGAGTTTCGGAAGGTTTTAATGATGCTGGAACCCCCAAATTTTAACAGTTTTATTAAGTTTCACTTTTTGCCAATGTGCTCCTTTATGCGCTCTTTTACTATCGCTTACTATTTTTTTTTACTTTAAAATACGGAGGTTTTCCGTGAACTTCTTTTTTTAATACCCAATTATAATACTGTCCTGCTGTGTGCTGTGCCAAAGAGTCTTTTGTTTTGTTTGTTACCTCATCTTAACATGTTTTTTGTGCATGTTTAGGCTTCCTGTGCACAAAAGGCATAATTTTATTTGAAGTCACTCAGCCTTATTACAACAACACTCCTGTTGTGCATCACCGCTTTTAAAAATGGACCGAATTTATGCATACTATATGTATCCTATTTTTAATACTCAAATACTTAAGTTGGAAAACAGAATATTTTATTGTAGATTAAGTGGCAAAGATTTCTTAAGAAAATGAACATAAAACAATAAGGAAAAAAAGATAAAGCAAATTTACTTATAAATGTTCAGTTTTCATCTGGTGATTAACAGAAATCGCTATAACTGTGCAGAGAAGGATGCCCAGGAATGCATGTCACCCGCTGCCTTCATGCCTAAGTTTTCAATAAAGATCTCACCGGATCTGTTAGCACTCAGGGCGTATGTTGGACATGACTCTCAGCTACAACCACATCAAAGTTCAGCTCAATATTTGTAAAATTGACTGTATTATAGCCGTTTTTGTACTTGCTAAGATTGAATAACAGTATCTAACAGAGGTCGAAAGTTATCTATTAAAATTTTTGTTTGTGTGAAAAAAAACCCACACACACGTAGATTTTAACTGAGAATTAGGTTGTTCTACTCGTTCACCCTATTTGGACAACATATAAGTTAGGAGTCCCCAAATGGAGGACCATGGTCCAGATCTGGACCCAGATTCAATATTAGATGTATATATATATATATATATATATATATATATATATACACACTTTTGGACGCAGCCCTTTTGTAACGTTTACCGTAACTCATTTTATGCGTCAGTATTTTTAGTATTTAAAGTAATTCATTTTAAGCGGTGCAGCTTTTCTAGCATTTACAGTAATTCCCACGTCTGGCTCTTGGTTTTCAATAAACAGTACTGTGTGGGAGGAAAACTAGCATGGCTGTCTCAAAAACATAATTTAGATAAATATATTCTGGACCTTTGCTGGAGAGAAATTTCTTTAGGCAGATCTTGCTGAATTTCAACTGAAGACCAGTGGTCTAAGTGTCTATTGGGGTTCTTAACAAAGTCTGTAATACTTTTTTTTTGCGTGCCATTGTTTCTCATTCTTTTTGTCAACATGCTAGCTAATACGATAGAGATAATGTGAAGTAATCTTAAACAATGTGCTTTAGAGAGATACAGATTACATTATTGTTCACTGAGCCTGTGTCTCGTGGGTAAAAATGATGGCTGCAAGACAAAAACAGAAAAGATAATAAAAATGATGACTCGATAAACAAAACGGCTGCCTGCTTCGCCGGCGCTGAGCTGGAAACAAGATTACTGTCACAATATCACTGTCAATAAAGACAGATGGGCCAGTCGCTTCACAGTACACGAGACACAGATCACATAATCATATCGTGCAGTTCTGATCATTTGGACTGATTTTTATTTATTTGACAGCGTTGAAACCGTATTGCATAAATGAAGTCTGGGAGAATGTCAAAATCCAGATGGTGAAGCGACTCTGAATGCAGGGCGTTTGATTTGTGAACATTATTTTCACATGGAACTTATCATAACAGTTTAGGTACAGAAATCATTTAGAAATCCATTAATAACACCAACACGTCTTTTTAATTAGCTTTTCCACAAAAATTTTCTGACTGAAAATAAATCAAAAGTTTTAGCAGCGAAATACTTTCTGAAGCAGTTTATTTGACAAGATAAAGATCTACTGTTTCCAGCATGTCAAATTTTAGAAAATTTAATTTCTGCTGTATTTTGAATTTAACTGTAAAAGAGAGCAGAATGAGAGTATTTGTGAAGCATTTCAGTGGATAGCTTTACTAACTAAAAGCTAAAAGTATTAAAAGGTAAACTAAAAGAAAGGTAGGAGTAGTAAAGGTTAACTAAATGTTAAAAGTAGCAAAAAGTTTAGCTAAAAGCAGAATTGTAGCTAAAAAGTTGCATAGGAATACATAAACAGACTAAGTAGGCTCAGCCAGATTTCAAAGAGAACAACATTTCTGAGAGAACTGAAGAGATCTGGATGCATTTCTATTGAGAAAATATTTATATTTAATGTCAAATATCCAAAACCAAAATTGGAAGCACCCATTTTTTGAATGAGCCGAACATTTTGATAAACAAATAGCTAAAATAGCACAAAGTATGCAGAAGTAGTCAAATTTAAAATAACGAACAGAAAAAAAAAAGAAACAGTGAAACGACACTTTGAATCAACATTTACACAAAAATACTCGTTTTAACTTTTGTGTTTCTAATAACTGTCAAACATAGGGTTTTACAAACAAGAAGGGAAATGAAAGCAGGACAGTAATTCAGGGCGCAACATTTCTCTTACATTCATGCATCACGTCTGTCTAACCTGGTCTTCAGCTCTTCACTCCACCAAATACCTCCCAGCATGAATTATGAACCAGCTCACACGCATTGTTAAAATAAAATGGTTCTGAAACCAGCTGGTTTCAACAAAACAAAAACTGCTTTCTGACTTGGTTCTGTGTTATTCTGAGTATGTAATGATCAAGCTCACAGAAATAAAATACAATTCTGATTCATTAATTATAAAAAATGTCTTTTTTTCACCACCAGTCTCTAAATGTCGGTGGTACAAAAAAGTGGAAAGCTAATCCATTTTTTATTACAGGTCCAATACTACCAGTGTTATTTAAAACCACAGCCATAAATGAAGAAAACTTTAATGCTTGAATGTAAAAAGAGCTTGAGAATGCCGCCGGGAAATATAGAGTACGCAGAAGAATGAAGCTACTCAAGCATTTTTTTTTTTTTGAAAATGTGGTTTTTGCCTTTGACTTCTGAAACAATGTAGAGAATTGGCAGAATTGCACATTGTTATACAATAACCTGCTGTTAGTATGACTTTAAAATAAAAATTGGTAGCAATATATAAGACAGCCTGGGTGCTACCAGGTAGTTACCTGGTATGTACCGAGTTTGAATAGGTCAGCATCAGGTACATACCAAATATACCAAGTCCGATTCAGGCATGTTTCAAATAAGTATTAGGTACATACCTAATACTAAGTACCTGGTACTGGGCTGTATTATTTATTATTACCAAAACATCAAGTTTCCTGGTTGAGCAGATGACCTAAAAACTTGCCCAGGATGACTTTAATCTTTAAATGTGTGTTAAAAAACAATGAAAAAATTATAATTGGTACCTGGATGGTGTTGATAGTGTATTTATATCAGAGTATGAATTGTGCAAGTTGTACAGTAGGAATCTATAAGATTAATTAAAACACAAATGCAGATTTTGTATTTTCGTGGGTTAGCAGATTTAGGATCGTGAGGTGGTACAACTCACTGGATTTTACTTTATTTGCCTCTCTACTGGGATTAACACTGGAAAAATTGGCAGCTAAAAGCGCTATAGACTCCCACGCAGTTGAAATTTAACAAGAGCAGATGAAATAAACAGCCAAATAAAGGACAGGGGTCACCAACCACTGGGCCACAGGCTAGAGAGAGCCGTTTACTACCAAGCTGCAAATGGTCAGGCAAACAGAATAAATACATAAAACATTTGAGAAAAAAGACATTTGACGCCAAACGTGCATCCCTAATGAGATTAAGTGCAACATCGTAACACCCACTCCGAACCGGCTGGGAAATGGGAAGTTGGATACAGAATGGAAACTTTCTGTTCAGTTTTTAAGTGGTATTTTGTGTTAATTTATCTTGATATTAACCCTGGCTTCTAAACCTGATTTTTACATCAGAGTTTTAAAGACATTTAGCTAAAATGTAGTGTGCTAATGAGGGCTACATGTTGTGACATCCTTGCCTACAACTTTGGCATTAACTACTTTGGCATTTTTTTTTTTTTTTTCCTGGTGGAAGGCGGACGTGTTTCTTTTCTCTCTGTCTCCTGGTGCCCCCCCCCGTCTTTCCTTTTTCAAAGCCTCTTTTTACATATTTTCCAAAAATTTAAGGAATATGGATCTGATCAGCTGGTTTCTCAACGCAATTGATACAATTTCCTCGACTGGGTGAAGGAGAGTCCAGTCCCGGGATAT
>NC_051433.1:5816484-5826627 GCF_001649575.2 Kryptolebias marmoratus
ATTTAGACAATTAGTTATCATTGTATCTTGTACCTGTCTGTAATTTTGTTTCTGTAACTTTGTCTGTAATTTTGTTCTGTGTTGTAAAGCACTTTGAGTCGCCTTGTGCTGAAAAGTGCTATATAAATAAATGTACCTACCTACCTACCTACTGGAATCAACTCAGTTTGTTAGCAAAATAACAACCACTTAATAAATGTTAATGAAATTTTCAGAATGTACGTATTTGCTATACATCTATAGCAGATAAAACTTTGGAGACACCCCAGTTCAAGATGGCCGCCAGCTCCCCATGAACCTAAACAGGACCAAGCAGGTATAAAAGATGGATGGATGGATGGATGGATGGATGGATGGATGGATGGATGGATGGATGGATGAATGGATGGATCCATCTTTTTAAAATACATGCAATGATTTGAAAAATTGTAAAACAAATTAGAAGATATCCAGAAAGTCTTTGTTTGATCCAGTGTTCATAAAGACAAAATTGCTTTAAACAATGATAGATGAAGGCTTAAACGCATCTAAAAACGACTGAAAACCATCTTCTGCGTGGTTTGTGCTGACTTTGAATATCTGAACAATTACTTGAATTCACTTAAGATTCTTGGAAAAGCAGATGTCAAAAGAATGATTCACAAATCCAACAGAAGCTATTGAATAATGGACATGATGATGCGGAGTCATAAATCTGAACCAACACGCAGGCATCAGCACTCACCAGGCAGACATCTGCTGTAGCAGGGACCAGAGGGAACGTGGTTTACATCTTTGAGGTTTTCCACTGAGTATTTTTCTTAATTAAAGTTTCATATACATCAAAGTCAATCCCAGAAAGATTCAAATGAGTTAAAGCTTTCTGTTGTAGTGTCCCATATTCATCCACAACACATTCCAATAATAAGTCCTGCGTGTACAAAAACACTATTTGGCGATTTTTGCATCAGAAGCGGTCTCATTACATCAGCCGGCTCTCGTTTTTTTATTTTTTTTCATTTGAGTGAAAGTTTTAGCAGAATACCAAATGCTTTTACGACAATAGGAAAGACAGTTACATAAGCTGCCGGGTCGAATAAAATTTCAAACGTATATGTTTCGCTGAAAATGTCAATGGGATTTAAAGGTTATGCTTAAAATTATACTTTCTTTTTGTAATAACATCATCTGAATGCCGGCGCTTGCATTCAGTCGTTTGGCTGTCTATGTGAGCATGTGCAGATAGCAGAGTGTGTCTGTATGTCTGACCTGATGACAAGGCTCCCTCTGAGCCTTGTGGGTTGCATTAATGTCTTAATTTTAATGAGATGGTTGACTGCTTTATGAGAAACAGTGGCTCTAAAAAGGATTTGGATGGTTAGGCCAACTCGCACAAAGAACATGCGGTTATTTTATAAAACGCTCTGTGAGTTGAGGCAGTACTTGATTTTATACATCAGTTTTGGAACTTGTTAGTTAAGAGCAACTGGAAAAAGGGCAAAGAAAGATAACTGAAGTGAGCTCAGAGAAAAGGTCAAGAATTCCTTCTGCTCACAAAGAAAGGCCACTCTTTTTATTAGGCTCGATCTTCTATCCCACACAGTATGGTGCTTCAAGAAAAGATTTAAGAATTGGAAAAACAAAGATTAGAACATACAATTTGGGTAGAATGAATAAAAAAACGTGTTGAGAAAAAGCAAAGACTCTCTAAAAACTCTCCAGTTGATCCTAAATGCTGCTGCCAGAGTTCTAATGAGAGTGAGGAGAGATCAAATTTCTCAAATCTTACTTCCAACACACAAAGCTCTCAACAACCGAGTTATCCTCCTCCATCTGTCCTCTGTCCTCACTCCAACTACCTCCTTGTCCTCTCTGCATCCATGTATCTCCTCTTTGGTCTTCCTGGTACTTCATAATATACTGCATGTGAATGAATTGACTGGAATTGCATTTGAATCTGGATCTGAATTGGATTTATGACTTGGAGTTGTTTTTCCTTCTGTATAGTGCCCTGAGATTACTTTTGTAGTGAGTTGGTGCTATATAAATAAACTGAGTTGATATAAATTCAGTTCAGTGCTCTGTGGGAATCTGAAGGCATATTTCAGCTCACTGAACAATAATAATAAAAAAAGATCAGCAGGTTTAACATTAAAGGGAAAGAGATAGATTGTGATGGAAAGGCTTCAAGTTTAAGGTGGCTAAAATTAAATTTGTGCAGGAGAATGAACACAGGAAGACAAAAGCTTTTAGAAATGTGAGCTTATTCCAGTTTAAATGACATGGATTTTATAGAAGGATTGGATAAAAATAATAAACAGTCCATCCTCTGTAAGGTGAGAGCAGAGTCTGGAAGGTGCAGACAGTTGTTTTTCTCCATCCTAATTGTGATGTTTTGATGTGCGGGACTTAAGGAGGACTTTAGGTGTAAATTAAAGGAATCAGGAGGGGAAAAATGAAGAGAAACAAAGGAGAATAAAACAAAAACGTCCATTTATCAGTGCTCTGTTGTGCACCAACTGATAACTTTACATGTTGAAACCTGGAAGAAATCTTTACCACAGATATATCATGCTCCAATTCTGTGTCCATCTGTGTTCAGACAATTCTGCAAATAAGTAAATTATACAAAACTGTGGCAGTGATCTCTGCTAGGTTTTCAATTTCCTTTACTTTTTAACTTTGTTGTTTTATCAAATAGAGATTATTTTTCATGGATTGTGTTGCTCGTTCTGTCATTTAAGGTTTTTCTTTATCTTTTTTTTTCTTCTTCTAATGAAAGTAATAATCATTTTCAGCAGTTGTCTAAATACTTACTGAAGTCCCACCTCTCCTATATCCCAAACCCAAACAAATCCCTTAAAAATGTGCAGAAAAAGGACGACTGCAAAAACTGCTGCAAAACAGGATGCTCCGGAGAACAGGACACCCCACCCAGAACAGCCTGAACAAACAGTTTGTGTCAGAGAGCAGAGGGGTGGAGCAGGGAGCAGGAAAAGGCCATGGGAGGCACACAGATCCAAGTGGAAGTTCAAACTTCCAAAGATTCTGGGGCGAGGCACATTGCAGCTGTAATCTGTGTGCCAGTGATGCAAATAGCAGCACTCTATATGCAATGAGTTGTGCTCCAGTCAGGATAACTTGATTTGGGGCCATTTATCCTTCAGTAAAATTCAGCTTGATGATGCTTTAGTGGTAATACTGTCTATTTTAAATTTAAAAAAGTGATGTACTGTAAATAAGAAGTCTATAAACATAAATGAAGTCTACACTAAGAGCATCCACTTTCTGTGCCATTGCTGTCATCCAATGAGAACTTTGTTCATTATCAATTTAATTTTTTTAAAGATGGTTTTAAAGTGTACTAATATGACAATGTAAATTTAAAGAAAATGCTACATTTGCACAATATTACCATCACTATCTGTCCGAAAATGGTGTGGAAAAACTGCTCTGTGCATTTATCACCTTCTTGCTGGACTATTATAACTCTTCTGTATCTGGGTGTCCAAAAAAGTCACTAAAAAGTCTTCAGTCGATCCAAAATGCTGCCAGAGTTCTGATGAGAGTTAGAAAGAAAGATCCTATTTCTTCAATTTTAGCTACTCTCCATTGGCTCCCTGTCAAATTCAAAATAAAATTTTAAATCCTACATACACAGCTCTTACTTACTAACCACGCTCCATCTTATATTAAAGACTTTGTTGTTCATATTTTCCTAACAGAGCACTTCCCTCTCAGACTGCAGGTTTACTTGTGGTTCCTAGAGTTCAGTAGAATTTTGTGAGATTCCAATTTTCTAAAATGTTGTAATGTTTTATCAGTACAAACTGACATTTTTGTTATTAAAATAAGCATGATGTAGAGTAGTAAATGACTGCAACAAGGAGAACAAAAAGAAAATAAAATGGGACTTTTGAGAAACTAAAACTTGATGACGCGTATAAAGAAGTATGCCTGCTGTAAGTGAAGACAACCCACATTTATGGCATCATTCAAGCTTGTAGAAAATAATATAGTGGCTCCAAAAATAAGGTAAACGGTAAAAATACAATTTTAGACTTTGTGTTTGGTTTGTCCATTCTGGGCTCCTGTACAAACTCTGCCTGTGGCTGCTTAAATCACATTTTTTCATCAACTGGATTAGTATCATGCTGTATATCTGTCAGTAGTGTTTGTTTTTGTTTAAATTGAAATTTAAATATTTACAGTATTGAAGTACAAAGTGCACAAAGAATAAGCTTAATTGCAAGAAACTTTAAGATCAAATAAGCAAATGAAGATTTCCTTATTTTAGGGTCTTTGGAGTATTTTAAAGAAGGGCCGATGCTCCAAAGTTTAAGGCTTTTGGGAATATGAGTGGGGGGATGGTGAAGGATTCCTAACAGTGGGCTGAAAACTAGATGGCGAAAGACGGAGCAAAGGAGCCAGAAGAGAGCAGGAGGAGACAGTGGAAGCGTGGGTCGGCCCCTGAGACATGTACTGAATGGATGTGGAATGACAGCACAAGCCCAATTAGTCTTGGATGCCAGGGCTGCTACAGGGAGGTCGGTGCAAGTGATCAAGCCATTCATGCATTCAAGCTCTCGCCTGCAGGCATTCTCTGCCGACAGCCTGGGTAAAGTTACTCTATCACTGTTTCTGCTGGACTCCTGATCATACTTCTGCCCCCACGCTTCCCCCTCCTCCCCTTCCTTCCTTCTTTTCTCAAATGTGCTGCTCCCATTTTTTTTTTCCTGCCTCACTTATCTTATCGCTCTCTCTTTGTTCCCTCTCATTCACACTCTGTAACACTTTCTCTTCAGGACATTAACACAATTCCACGGTGCCACTCCCTTTTGTTTGCCATCCCTAGAGCTTTAAGTATTACCTCATCCCACTCAGATGCAAAGGAAGGCATGCGCTCCATGGACGGCTGCCCAGACCTGCAGTTAGACACAGACCCACTGCGGTTTGCCAGACCTCCGTCCTCCTCCCCGCTCGGTGATGCCAACAAGTCAGAGTCTGACTTTGACAGGCTTCGAGTCAGTCCCAGGTCTGCAGGTCGTCCTCTGAGCGGTGCTGCTGATGCAGCTGAAACTTTGCTCCAGTCCTGCATGTCAGCTTGTTGGTTCTCCTTGGTGGGATTGGGATCCAGAACGTTCTCTGCCATTGTTTTTGGAGCTGCACGCTGCACCTCAGGGTCGTCAGTTTCTTATAGTATTCTCACAGTCCCAAGAATGATCCAAAGCTTTCAAACTTCCTCAGAAAGTCAGATGTTGGACTGAAAAACACAGATTAGTGAAATCTAAGAACTGTTGATTCAGAGAATCTTTCCCCGCTGACACGACATCTTTCAAAGTTCTCTTGTTTTGAGGGAAAGACAGCATATAAAGTAGACACTTGTGCACAAACAATAACTAAGGTCCACCCACTGGTTGTATCCTGTTGCCCTCCCCTCTGCAGCCGGCTGCTTTCTTTTATTACTCCTACCGTTTAGCTTTATCAGCTAAAGTATCTGGTGTGGTTATGCAAAGCCTAAAGAAATAAACCCAAGCAATATCAGAAAGTAAACAAAATAATTTTACATATTCTGCAAAAGTGCAGTGTGAATGCTGAGAGCTGAAATGTGTGGAAGCTAAGACTGAACTGTAGAAGATAAAACAATCAGAACAAAATGAGTCTGAAAAAAGTTAAAATGACCAAAATAAAAGCTAAAAGTTAAAAATTTCATAATAATAAATCAGCAAAAAAAGTATATATAAACTAAACTTAGCAAAACAATAGACAGAAGCCAAAATTAACAAAATAGTAACTAAGAGATAAAATGCTGGTGTAGATTCTCAGTCATCCAGGCCATGGTAAATTCAAAAGAAAAAAAGTTAAAAAACAAAAACAACTGGACTTCTATTCTGTAGCTGAAGTTCAAATCCTTGTCTTGTAAGAGTCGTTTTCTGACGGTTTCCACTGCTTCTGATGTAGGTATGCAAGTGAAAAGAGAAGTAACATCAAATGATACCAGAGTTTCTCCTGGAGCTAGCTTCAAATGTTGAATTTTGTTGGCAAAGTCAACNATCGTCAGCAGCATGAACTCAGTGACATATAACATAGCAAAACATCTGGCTAGTATTTTAGCTCCCCTTGTTGGAAACACACCCCATCACATCAAGAACTCTGTTGACTTTGCCAACAAAGTCACTTGCATACCTACATCAGAAGCAGTGGAAACCGTCAGAAAACGACTCTTACAAGACAAGGATTTGAACTTCAGCTACAGAATAGAAGTCCAGTTGTTTTTGTTTTTTAACTTTTTTTTTTGAATTTAAGAGATAAAACTAACAAAAATAACACCTAAATCTAAAACTAGAGATCTCAATGCATTTCTATGAGGAAAAAACATTTCGACCTGGGGGAGCAGAGCTTGGATTCGGAGCTTCCCCATTCAGACCTGGGACTCTGATGTTAATTCCTAATTGTCTTTAATGCTGTCTATATTTTGTGCACAACGTATAAATAAACCTGTTTGAGTGATTTCATCTAACAGTGCCTGGAAATTGATTTTTTGCTGCCACAACAAAAGTTAAATAGTTCCAAAAGTACAAAAGTTACTAATTCCAAAAAATACAGCTGTAAAGTTTTGATAACTGAAAGGCTGAAATAGCTGAAAGTATGCTGAAGTTATAATTTTAAAAAAAATGTACAGAAGATATTATAAACTAGAAAACAATGGTGTGAATCCTGACTCTGAATGAGGCTAAATAACTGAAACATCTGGTTTTTTTTTTTTTTGTTTGTTTGTCTCAGAAACACTAAAATGCACCAATAATACTCCACCATGAAGCAGAATAAGTAAAAAAATAAGTAAAAAAAAAACAAAGACACTTATCATGACTGCATTTTCTTACCAGCTGATGTTTAAAGTCGTTGCTGTTTCTTTTTCTGTTTATCTGTGTCTGTCCTGTTCTGAGGTTGTGTCCCATCTCCAGGAGGACTGGTTTTATCTTGAAGTGAGGATCAGAGGACGGGAGGATCCCAAAGCCTGGCCTTATCCAGACTGACAGCTGGGGTAATCAGGTTACTGATGCACTGGGTGCCTGCTCCATTTTAAAGCAGGGGAGCTGGGATTTCTCCTCTGCTGTCTCGGTGTGTAACACTATGTGTGTGGGAGTGTGTGTGTGTGTGTGTGTGTGTGTGTGTGTACAGAAGACTGATGTTACTAAGTCAAACTTGGTCTTCTGGCTAAGATAAATATGGAATACAGAGTAGTTTAGACCATTAGGGAACCTGCATGAACTGCCAGTTACAATTTTAGATGTCATCAAATTACCATCCGTACACCACAACATAAAAACTACAAGGTTTTAGTAGTTGGGAGTTGTTTTGACACAAACCACCTGTGTAAAACTTGTTGCAGACCAGCCACTGATGTTTTTGTTGAAGGGTAAAGACTGGAACCTCCATGGCAGGAAAATGTATCACAAAAACCTCCTCAGGAAAGGTTCAAGGATCAGAGTTTAGCTTCAAACTCTGACTGGACTCTGAGATGAAACACAATCCACCAAAATACTCACAACTCACAGGACCAAAGTGATCCACTGCCCAGGACTTAAACAATATTAAATATATGGGTTTAATTTTCCTGTGTGGCACATCTTAAAAAGCCGGTGATTTACAAGACCATCAGAAAGGTTTTCTTTCTCTGTTTGGAACAAAATGGCAGCCACTTTCTAAAACACACATAGCTGCTCATTGCACAAGAGAAATGTTTATGAAAATCCACTCAGAGCTCATTTGTTGATGTCGTCACAAATAAAACCTGCACATATAGATGTCAGGACACTGCAAACGTGGCAAGGTGGATTATCTCATCGTCTCAAGAATTTAGATACTTCAGGTTAAACTTATCCACTCATCTTAGTTATATTTTTTAAGACCTGAAGTTTTTTTTGTAAAATCTATCTGAGCTGGAGCTTCATCTGAAAATCCTCTTTTCTTGCATATTTTAAAATAATTTACCCATTTGAAGCCTAAGTGTTAAATTATTACAGTTTTGTTATCAGTCTTTGAGGCAAAAGTTTGAAAACTGGGCCCTTTTTTCACAAAACACAATTAGCAGAACATTCAAGATCTTTTGCAAAATTAAACACTTTTGCAAAACAAATTAACTAATTTATAAAAAGAGGAGGGGAAATCTCTACTCTAAGCGTAATCATTTTGCCAAGCTGGATCCGGCCATAAGATTTTAACAGCATCACAGGATATGTCCTCATTTGCAAGGCATTGTGGGAGGAACCTCCTTGTGTTGAATTCACCTCTGCACAGTTGCTGCATCAATATGTTGCTTATACCTGATTGGTGTGTTTTCAGTTAAGCACATACCTGTTTGCACACCTAGTGGGTGTGTTTAATCTTTTGGTTCATAGGTGTGATCATATGAAACAGGAAGTGACATTATGATATGTTTCCGTCTAAAGTAGATAAATGTGTTTCATGTTTTTCAAAAAGTGTGCGGCTCACATTGTGCTTATAGTTGAACAAATCTGGGTGGGTGTTTTGCTAATTGAGTCTAAGCTTCTGCTAACTGTGGAAAAAATATATTTCAGTGTATAAGAAATACATCCTAAATGTTGTTGTTCTGTAATTTGGTGGAATAAGGCGCACAGTAAAATAAACATTAAAACTTGTTCATGGCAGAAATAAAGGATCTCACACACGGTGAGCTATTTCTGACTCTCCTACAAGTGAGCCGAAGCTGACAAAAGAGTCTCTTGTGAGCCATCCTTAGTATTCACAGGCGACTGTCTTAGTGCACGGAGCTGTGTGTGCCCTGTGCCCTCAATCAGCCAAGTTCCTTGCAAGCTCACCTCTTCCCTGTGGGCAGCGCTGGTATGTGCATGACATAAAAGATAACATCCATCCAAGGACGGTGCACCCATCCACAGACCGCTTAGGTTGGCAATAACAAAAGCCACATCTAATGATGCACGCTAAATTGCACATCTAATGATCTCTATGACGGCGACGAGGGTGAAACTGTTTATGTCATCCATGTCTTCTGTGGCATTTTGAACAATAGATGCTCTGGAATAGAACATGTTCAGGATAATGATGTCTTCACGGCATATTAGAGGGACTAAAATAAAGCATGAATCCCCTCCTTCAGTTGGCTGGGTGCTGAGCCTCGGGCTGAAGACAGTGGTGACTCATGAACGAAATGCTCACTGTGCAACTTGCAGAGAGGCTGCTCGTACAGTAAACACTCGCACTGGAGCTCAGCATTTGGATGCGTGCGGGCTTGGTGTCACGAAGTTGTTTGCATTCCCTCACATGCAAATGTCTTTTCAAGACTGTTTGTGCATGAATGAAACATTTATTCCACCTGCAACAAGAATTCCTATTTTCACAATTGACATGTTTGGTGCCCTGTAGCTCCCATGTAATCAGCCAATTTTACAGAGGAGGAGCGGAAGTTTTTAATAAAGTTAAACGAATTCAGAAGCTGGAATCAGCATCATATGAACATCAGAAGAGATGTTTTACCATTTCCTACACGACTGGATGTGTAGACTGTCTGTTCCACCCTGATGTCATGTGTTTGACTTACAGAGGTCGTCTGTAGAGATGCAGATGACTCAGGATCTCAGTTTTTACTCCAAAAAAATGTTTGAATTCACACAATTTATAAAGTGACTCCAGCTAAAAAAAATCAATTTTCTCAGAAACTACAGAATGACTGAATGCTGAAATTTGTTGAAAAATGTATTATTTACTGGATTTTAAAGTTAAGATCAGCAAAATACAAGCTAAATCTAGAAAAACTGTAAGAAAAAGTAAAAATTAGCAAAACTGTAGCTAAAAACAAAAATGAGCTTCTACTAGGATAAGAGCTAAATTGTAGATAAAAGCTAAAATTAACAAAACAGTAGATGAAGAACAATGTTTTTAAAGAAACCTAAAAGATCTCAATGTATTTCAATAGATTTATATTTTTAACTAAAGTTAAATAATTCAAAATGATTAAAAGACACCAGTACACAGCAAATTCAAAAGTGTTAAATGTTTTGGTGTTAGCAGACTTTGTGCAAAAGCAGAGTTAATTTTACACTTATAGAGTCACATTCTGTTTATGTAACTCTGGGATGTATATTATTAGTAGTTAAAATCCAGTGTTAAAACAAAGTGTTT
>NC_051433.1:5828079-6023556 GCF_001649575.2 Kryptolebias marmoratus
ATTTGACACTTTATAAGAGTTAAGGTACCAACTCTCCAAAAAGAGTTAAATTAACACTTTCTGGTGTGGACCCATATAGACACTTTAAAAGTGTTGAAATCAAATCTGACAGTGTTAATCTGGGCCTCCTGGATTTGCTGTGTACTAAAAGCCACAGCATACTGATATACAAATGGTTAAAATAGGCCAAAGAATGCAGAAGTAATTTGATTGTAAAACACATATGGCAGAAACTATAAACAGGGAAACAATCGGGCTGAATCAGCATCCAGACAATAAATAATAACAAAGGTAATAAGTTACAGAAACTAGAGGAGGTAAGTAACTGGCTCACAACCTAGAGCAAACTGATTTACACAGGCAATAAATGTCATTAAATGTTGTAGAAGATTTAGCATAATTTCTTGATGCGCTTGAGGAGAATTGCTTCACTTTCAGGAAACACTCTTCAAATGTTTTTTTTTTACTTATTGTAGAAGAGTTGAAAGTGGAGGGATGAGATGCTGCTCTTCAAACAGAGGCAGCAGTGAATCTACCTGCTGTTAGCTCCGAATGGCTAAAGACGCAGCTCTGGTGAAAGCTTTCCTGCAGACACACAGAGAGCTGACCTCTCAGCGGGGAAACGGGAGGGCAAGTGTGCATGGCTGAGTGAAGACGTAGTGCTGGATATCCGTCAGCTTTACACAAGCAGGGAAAAAAACAAAACAAAAAACTGAGACTGAAGGGATGAGACAGTAGCTTTTCTCTGCTTCGACTTGTTATTCTCACCAATTTACTCCTAAAACACTCAAATAATCAGGTTTTATATAAATTTGTTTGGCAAAATTTGTATTTTTATATTCTATTGGTTTAGGATGATTTCCTCACATTTTAACCAGAGAAATGACACCATTTACTATCACTAGGGGGTGATTACCATTGCATCTTTTTCCATTAAATATGGAACAGAGATTCCTGGTTTCCAAATGTTAAATCCTGATATTTATTATCAGGACAAGGTGGGCGACATGCAGTCCTTAAAGGAATGATTGGCCTTTAAATCGGTTTCTGTTTATAGAACTGAAACCAGAGAATAAATTAGATTTCTTTTTGGTTTATTTCACTGATGGTTTATTTTGAATTTAATGCTTTCATAATGTCACGCCAGTTTAGCTGCGGCACAGCATTTTTATATGCAAATGTCTGACTGAAGGTGTGTTGGCTTCCATTCAGGCTGATGCACTCGTGTAAAATTTGACAAAGATTGAAATTTATAAAATAAGCATGTGTATTCAGAGCTCTCTGTAGCTGGCAAAAAAAGTAGGAGCTTCGCTTTGATCCCACAAAGTGACAACAGTGAGGAAAAAATAAAAATATACAAACAATAACAGCAGCAAAAGGGTAAGGCAGGAAAAGACTGATTCCTCGTAGGTAAAAATACTGATGCGATGTTGAGTTTGTGAGTGGATCCTTGCTATTCTTTTCTTTTTCTGCTTCACAACAAAGAAATTTGTCTTTCCAACAAGCTGCTCATTCTTATTGTTGGTAAGAATGGCACCAGGGATGTGGATTGATTCCTCTTCTAATGGCTCATTGTATGACAGCTCAAACATTATTTATTATTTTATTTGCAAAAACTCCAACATCCCAGTTAAAAAACAAAAAAAATACAATACAAATTGTTTGGTTGAGTTTAAAATCTAGAGACAAATATCATTACAAATGTGACAATGATTCGCGTGGAACCTTTTTGATCACACTTTTCAGGAAAAAGCTTTAACCAAACGAGTCAGAGGAATGTCATTTCAGGGTTGAGAAGAAACTGCGGCGAGAGTCTGCAGACCTCTTTTCACCACGCTGCATAAATTCATCCATTCTCACAGTCAAACCGGTTATCAGTGGAATATTACAACAGTTTTACAACATCCGTTTGGTCTGATGTGATAAGGAGGCGCTTGTTCTTGTGTCGCCTTGTGTGGCTTCACATCACAGAGCCGCTGCTGCTGCTGGATGCAAACGGGAAAATAGAAAAAAAATCGAATCAACCTACAGATTTCATGTTTGTGAGATTAGGATCGATGAAAAACAATTCTGTGTGTGATCATGTTGTTTCAGCATGTTTAAAGATAAACACCATGTAGTGTGTGTGTGTGTTAAAGCCAGATAAAGTAATACATTTTGTGTTAAGCCTTTTAAAAAAGCAGCTTTTTTGTTCAGACTTGCTTTTATTACAGATTTTTATGCTACTATAATGGGTTCAATGTTTTTGTCTATAATTATTTTTTTGTGAAGCAGTTTGTGATTTATATCTGAGAAAAGTGCTACAAAAAATGATACGTACTTCCTTGTTGCCCACCATTGAAGGCAGGGTGACAATGTTTTTGCCCATGTCTGCATGTGTGTGTTTGTTTATCTGTACTGTTAGCAAAATATCTTATGAACCACTGAATAAATCTTAACAAAGCTCTCAGAAGGTAATCATTAGATGTACAAATAACTGATTAACTTTTGGAGTCAACCAGACCTCAGCAAACACAAAAAAGGCTACTTTTAATTTAAATTTTATAAATATTGAAATAAAACTTAGTGTGATGGTAGTCGAGAGTCACTCACAACACATACTTTAAGAACAGACGAGGTAAGATATCACATGAGATACCTCAAATTATTCCCAAGGTTTCACCAAAACAGCTCCAACTCTGTCCCTTCTCATCGTGAGATGATTTTCGTTTAACACTCTGGCATGAAAGGCGGCGGGCAATATGCATTCCTTCAAGGAATTCTGCCTTTAATTCTCTCTGAAAACGGAGAGTAAAGCTTCATATGTTTGAATCTGTCGTTGGAGATGTTGCTGGTAACAAAGACTGCAGTCGGATTAAAAACATCCCCATTTTTATCCCACCTGACTTTGATTATTACGGTCAAAAACAGAAACACATCTCAAGTGCTCAATGAATCTATTAACCAGCAGTTCACTGTGTATTGTCAGAGTCGTGTGGAAACGAATGAAGGACTATTAAATCAAAAGGACCAAGTGGACAAAGAAAAAACCAGTGATGCTGAGAGGAGCAGGTAGAGCAGGAAGAGGACGGATAATTAATCCACAGTTAATGCTGACAGTTCACAGCCAGGTCATCTCCAACCATAATAGCTGTCCTTGACAAGCTCCACATCCAGCCGGTGCTGAAGATGTACGCCTAAATGATAACTAATGATATTGGCAGTCATGTATCAATCAGATATCCTCAATATATTCAGCTCTGAGTCATGAAATTCATTCTCGGGGAACCGTAAGACAATCTATTTTCATTACGAGGCAGCACTTCAACAAGGACTGAGAACACACGTTGAGAATAAAGGACATCCATCTCTGCCGACTGCTGAAGAAAAATACATTCATATGATAAGGACCTTGGCATACTCCAGCTACAAAATGATGTGTCTTTATTGTCACGTTGACCCGTCTGTTGCACAAAAGAGGCCTCAACGTCAAAAGGGGTTTATTTCTATCTTTAAATCTGTCGTCATCTTCAGATACCCAAAGGCTTTTAGCCTTTTTAACGTCTGAACATCAAAGAGTTCAAAAGTAAGAATTCTCTCTTTCTTTAAATAGATTCTGCCCTCGACTCTCTATATCGAGCCCATTTTTAGAAGCAATTTTACTTGTTGCTGGAGTAAAAGGCAACACGGCGCTCTGGTACTCAGACCTCGCTGTCAGACTAAAAAAAGATGAGATCAGAGGGATTTTTCTTTATAAAAAAAAAGAAACTCAATTCTCTGTGTTCCCTTTGTTTGGGTGTATGAAATGAAATACTCAGTAACAACAGATGTAGAAGATGATTTAAAATGAACCTTTACAGAAGAGTGGCTCGTGAAAACAAATACAAACATAATTGCTGGGAATTATCTTGAAATAAATAAGGTTTTATTTAAAGCTACTCACGACGATTTCATGAAGAACTGAAGAAAGAAACAAAACCAGCACATTGTTTTTCTCATATCAATGGTTATTGTGTCCCTAAATTAAAGTTTTTTTTAAACTATTGTGTATTTGTTTTCTTACAGAAACAGCTGAAGTGACTGAAAACAGGCCAACGATAGTGACGTCTATAGAAGAGCTGTTTGGGGTCGAGAAGTAAAAAGATTTTGATGCACAGGTATGTATTTATGCTCAGATTTGTTGAGGAAACTACACAGATGAAAGTGCTTTGTTTACATTGAATGCGTACCCACATTTCAGAATTATATCTCAGTATATCTGGACCAGGTTGGTTTGGATAGTTTCTTTTTTCTTAATAAATTAAATCATCATTTATAAACTGCATTCAGTTTTTACTCAGGTTATCTTTCAGATTAAAATTTGCTACCTGATCTAAAACATTTAAGTGTGACAATAAAGCAAAAACAAAAAGTGTCTTGAAGGGGACAAATATTTATTTCTCAGCACCGTATGCATGAGTGAAATGTTTCGGTTTTCACGTTGGTGTTTGTGGACAAGAAGAAAGTGATAAGAAAAGTGTCTGAGCAGCAGAAAAGTAGATAAACACTTGACTGCAACAAGAAACACGATGGCACTTCAGGCTGTTTCCATCACGAATCTGAGGCTGGAAATCAAGGAATTTCTGAAACGTCTCTCGCTTCTTCTGGCAATCGGCCACAGCCATCATGAATAAAACTGCAGCGTTTGCACCTTCGTTACAGAAGCTTTATCATCTGCAAGGACCAAAAACACAAGGGGATTTTAAACTGAAGTCCGTATTTTATAAGCATTTATTTTAATCCACTCCTTGACAAATTTCATAGCGAAAGCTTTTCAGTGTATTTTAAAAAAAAAAATCTATCCCTTACAGATATTCACGAGACAAAGCGAGAAAGGAGCCGACAAGCAGTCAGGATGATGCTCAGATTTAGGTCCATCCTGTTTGGTGTCAAGAGTAAAATGAGTTTAAACAGCTGGAGAAAAGAAAAAGTGGACTGTACTCATGTAGCACCTTTCTGTGGACCCATTTACCCGTCCACACACGTTCATGCAGCACTGAATCTCCACAAAGCTAATCTGAATAAATCATTCTGTAAAGACTAATCAGTGCTTTAAACTCCATTCATACACAGATGAAGCACACATTGGAGGCAACGAGCAGCACAATGGAGTGACGCAGACTGATTCAGTGTCTTTCATTATGACCGTTGTCCAGTTGGACGTCTTGATGGTGAAACTGAAACAACATATATTAAAGAGAAGACTGATATGTGATTAAACCCTGCTGATGGCTTGTCTGATAAATATTGACTCAGCATTCACACTTTTCTGCAATCAAACTACTGCAGCACACTTTCTGCTATTTTACCCATTTGTATATCAAAATAGAGCAGCTCGGTTGAGAACAGTGTGTTCTGACTTTTTTAACTTTTATATATTTCAAAATATTTAACTGTATTTACAATTATTTCCCTACATTGAGATCTTTTCATTTCTTTCAGAAACATTGTTCTCTTTCAAATCTGCATCAGCATAGCTGCTATATTTGTCTCTTCTTCTGCTACTTTTGGGTTTTATCTAACCTTTAGTTTATTATAGGTGTTAACTAGCCTTTTGCTATTCAGAGTGGCAGGACACATTATAGAGGGTTAATTATGTAATTGGTGACAAAAGCTGTTCATTTATAGAAATTATTAAAGAAAAAAATTCTTGAACTTTTGTAGTGTTCGTATTTCAGATTCAGGGCAGATGTGCAGCCATGGTTGCGTCTGTATGCTTCAAGTTTTCCTTTTTTGGAGAGTGTTGAGTCAAAGTTGGGTTTCAGATTCACAAACAGCCCGGAAAGTATCAATCCTAGCATTTCAGCCATCACTGAAAGAAGTATTCCTTGCACAAATACACCTCCAACTCTCTCTAGACAAGCCTACATGTCCAAACACGATTTGTCTCTTAGATTCTCTGGACTGCAACATTACAAGAAAACAAGAAGCTTTGTAATAAATTATAACCAACAAAACAATCATACACAATCAAATACTCTCTTACTGGCCTTTTATAAGACACATTTGACTGTCCGAAGAGGCAGGAGCACCCAGAGAAAAGCCATTAAATTAAAAACTCCAGCCGACCAAAACATTCAAATCTACAACCTCCCTGCTGTGAAGCAATAGTGAACCACAACACCTTCAGACAGAGAAAACTGTACAGATATGTTTTATTCACAAGGCCAAAAAGATAATAAAGCAAAAGCTGGACAAAAAAAAATGAAATATGGAGGCAGTGTTTGCTTTAAAGGACAAAAAACACACAAAAAGAAGAGCTTTTTGAACCATAGAGAGAAGGGAAATATTCTCCTCAAAACCAAAGTCGAAAAACTCATAAGAGGCATAAATTTGCAACTACTTTTATATGAATCTATTGAAAAGGACCATATGTTTGAGATAATGAGGGCCCTGATAAAGAATTCAAGTTCTTAAGTTGGAGGTGAAGTGATATGAAAAATTAATAAAGTGAAGTTTTTCCAAATTTAGACCTTTGAAATTGGGAAATATAAAAAAAAAAACACCACAGAAGACCATTTTCTGTGTTTCACTCTCTCAGTTTATCTGGCTGCTATAAATCACTGTTCCTCCTGAGAGACGTTCCGAGGCAGACATCACCGGAGAGAGATTTATTGTTGTAGTTTTTATATGTTTTTTATAAAAGTACTGTTTCTTTTCACCGGTATATTTGATTGTAGTATTCTAATATTCTAAAATATTTTAGCCATTCAGTAGCTGGGCAACAGATTGTGGTCAAGAAAAAACAGAACCCACAAAAACAATGTTATATTAATTTTTATGATAATTTTCTGTATATAAAAAAACAATTTTATTAGTTCTGTGTATAAATAATATCAGACTCTTACTTGCCATGTGTAAATGTAAAGAAACAGAAAAATATCTAAGATCTTTTATTTTAATTTGCAAATATATTTTAAATCTTTTGCTGATCTTCTTCTTGCCTGTTGACTTATTGTCAGAACTTCTGTGTAACATGTTGTACAAAAAATATAATTTCTTTGTTAAATCTTGCTAAAAACAAAACATCACCAATTATTCTTTATACTACACACACACACACAATATATATATATATATATATATATATATATATATATATATATATATATATATATATATATATATATGTGTGTGTGTGTTGTATGGTGCTGTATAAACTGTTTGCCTGTCCTTTTGACTTTATAAAACCCAACTGTGAAGTGCAGAATAGTTTGCATGCAAATGCTGACAGATGAATATTTAACATGGTTATTTATAAAACATGACAATGCACATCGGAGTGGGGCAGGTGAAGGAGAGTCGGTGTCTACAGTTGGTCACTGCGTGTGGACTGCAGAGTTTGAACTAAAGCGGGACAGCTGATAATATTATGTGTACTTTGAGTATTTCACTTAGAGACAGAAGAGTTCTTCTAACATTTGGATATTTTACTGATGGTCTGAAGGACACCCTGACCGTCTGCTGCTAGAAGTGATTGAATCTCTGCAGTATATTAAAAATAACCTCTCCTTTTACGTTGCACAAACAGTAGATCAATTCTGAAGGGAGCAGAAAAAAAAATTCACTTTTCTCCTTGGTCACTGATGAGAACCCCCTAATCAAATTAAAGGTCCGGCATTTCTTGAAGGAATGCTTATCGCCCGCTGTCTTTTATTCATGCCAGAGTTTTAGACTAAAAGATCATCTTAGGTTGAGAAATGATGGAGTTGTAGCCGTTGTGGTAAGTCTCATGTGTTCATGTCATCCTCAGAGTATGTTTTTTAAAGGACTGTCAGCTACTACCACATTAAATATTAGCTCAATATCTGTAAAGTTTACTGACTTACAGCCGTTTTAGTGTCGGCTAAGGTTGATGAGCTGTGGTGGCCATCTTGTATTGAGTTGGCTGCATAAGCTAATCAGTTGCAGGTGTACGCCCAAAGATTAGTTTCTGCAAGTTTCATTAAAATTGGTCCAGTGATTTATGATACATTTTGGTAAAAGACAGACATTTGTGCTCACACACACAGACACAAGCAAAAACATGATCACCACGTCTCCTTCTGGCAATAATTAGCCTTAAACAAATTTGATTTGATGCCAATAATTGGCAAACAAGACTCTGGCTCTTAAAAATAACAGTTTCAGTACGTGAGAACTGTTTAAAATTCAGACGGGAGCTTTTGATTTCAAGTGAATTTTAAGGGCAACCAACTAAAAATGTGAAGCTACAACATCTACAGCCGTGTTTTCGTTCTTTCTCCTTTGTTTCTCAGATATCGTGGTGTAGTACATCTGTATCAGCCCTCAGGCCCGTTTGGGCCCCTGCTGGCCAACACAACCACCGCTTGGAACAAACATATTCAAGCAGCTCCGCCTAAGGCCAAGGAAAATGGATATTGATCTGGAGCCATGACTAAATGGATTAAATTACAGAGTAGTGTTGGTAGCAGGGCAACAGAGAGAATGAGACAAGAGGGAGGAGGAGAGGAGAGAGGAGGAACAAGAGATGGTAACAGAGACAAAACTGAAAGCTACACAGAGGGAGGAACAGCGATATCGGAAATCTGCAGAAATCTTTCTTTTTTTTACTTTGCAGACCGCTTAATTTCTCACAGATTCTTTCAATCCATATGACAATTAAAGGCCTACCATTCCTTGAAGAAAGGAGTTTAAAAACTAAGATCTTATGTTGAGAGATGACCAGGTTTTAAGCCATTTTGATTGCAGCTTGTTGTGCAATCTCACGTGATGCTGTGACAAGTTCGGTTAGTGCTTGGGGTATGTGTTGCAAAAGACTCTCAGCTACTACCACACCAGGTTTTAGCTCAACATCTGTAAAATTCACTGAGGTATAGCCAATTATGTGTAGGCTGATTAGTTATAGATATATGTCCAGTGATTACTTTCTAAAAGTTTCATTAAATCCCATCCACTGGTTAATGAGATATTTTGCTAACAGAAAAGCAGAGTTGACTCCAACAGTTAATGCTAAAATTTCAAGAAACCGTGTTGTGCTTAAAGTGTGGACAATGCTCAGCCACTAAAAAAGTTATTTGATTGCAGAGGTACATCTAATATTTACTTTCTCAAAGTTTTAATAAAATCTGTTAAGTAGTTCATGAGACATTTTTGCAAACATACAAACAGGTTCAAAGCCAACAGTTAATGCCAAAGTTTTAAGCCAAAACGAAGCTCCATCAGTTAGAAATCCACGTATAAGTTGGGGAGCAGTCTCAGTCTACTTACACCAAATCTTTGCCTAATATATGTAAAATTCACTCAGTTACAGCCGTTTTTGTGTTTGCTTGGATGGCTTTGCTGTGGCGGTCATCTTGAATCAGACTGACTCCAAACATCAATCAGTTGTAGATGTTCATCCAGTAATTAGTTTCTGAGAGTTTCATTAAAATCCGTCCAGTGGCTCACGAGATATCTTGATAACAGCACAAACGAACATGCGCACACGCACACTTGGGCAAAAACATTATCGCTCCGCCTTTGCCTTTGAGTGATAACAAGCAACCGTATGCAATCATCCCTTGCATGCTGTACTCTGTAACGTGGTCTACATGCAGTTATGAGCCAAAATGGCTTCAGAGGAATAGCTAGTCGGGGGATTAACTTCCTCTATCCAACCAAGGCTGTTGAGCGGTTAGGACTGCTAAGTGCTGGGAGCAGAAGAAGATGCAACATCGTGAATACAGAAGCTGAATAATCCTGCAGAGAGTAAACCTGACCGTCAGTCAATCACAGACGAACCTGTTTGATGCTAACAGTTAATCAATCAGCAGACCTCCTTAAGACCCCCTCCCTGCACTGCCTTGCTTGATGGGTCCAGAGGTTGCAGAGAATTGCTTTCTGAGTGCCTCTCCTGTGAGCTCAGATATTTGTGACATTAATGCATTCACTTGTGACAAGAATATCAAAGAGGTGAGTGTAGAAGTGGAAAAAACTGGAGAAAACTTTGCATTTTTAAAGCAGAAAACCTCAATAGAAGAATGGGTTGCACCAGTTACTGATTCAAGCCTGTGGAGGGACAAGTCAAAATAATTTACAACAACGCTTAAAATCAAACCGTTATTATAAGACAAGCGTTGCATGAAGGAATGAAGGTCGCCCACCGCTTTTCATGCCAGAGTTATAGACTAAGATCATCGTATGCTGCGTGGGGACGGACTTGTAGCCGTTTTGGTCAAATCGTGTAAATTACTTAGATAATGTGTTGAGGAAACGACAGTACGAGAGATCCTGTGACTTCTCTCCTGACTTTAAAATGTGAACAGATAATATCATTTACATCATAAACTTTATTTTAGTGAACCAAGTAAATTAAAAAAAATCTAAATTCTTCTCACAAAAATCCCCTTAAATCTAGTTGTTGCAAAAATCTGTGGATAACTTTCTCCCCTTTTTATTGTGCAAATGCCTCTTTTTCTGTAGGACATAATATAATCCAGATTTTCTATAATTTCCTCAACTCCTGAGCTCCAATCATAAACACTTTTCACCACTCCACTTCATCCCCTTCAGGCCAACACTCCACTTCATGGCTAGATTGAATATTCATAAAGGCTTCACCGATTTGGGATGGCACATGGGCATCCGCCTATGCTCGACATATGCATAAAATGTGCATTTCCATGGTTTTATTTCTGTCCCGCTGATGTGGAGAGTGGCTGTCTATAAATGGAGTCCATCCCTTAAGAGAAACCAAAAGGTTGTACAGTATGTGATCTTCCGAAGTCTCTGAAGATCCCAGTTTACGACATGCATGAATGACGAGCTCCCAAAGGTTATCTGATGTGCACATCTCTGTTAACACATTGGGTTGTCTTTGTAGTGCTTTCCCTCCAGTCTGCAAGTATAGAAATTGGCAAACACAGCGTGAAGCATATGGCTATTTCCACAGCCTTTTTTTTTTCTTCTCTTTTTTAAACAAGGCCTGAACATTTCCTAAACCAAAGAGCCACAAATATGTCCTCTGGGAGTGTGAGATACAAAGAAATTTGACAGTCCATGGAAGCACAAGAAATCAGCACATCATTCTAGTGTCTTGGCTCTAATTGGAAAGCATTGCAACTCTCTAGCTCCCTCTGTTGAGGCATTTTCATAGTTCAGGGGTCTGCAACCTTTTTGGTTAAAAGAGACATTTCAACCATCTTTCCTAATATATAACCCCAATTCAGAATAAGTTGGGATATTGTGGAAAATATTAAAAAATAGAATGGAATGATTTGCAAATGTATAAACACATATTTTATTCACAATGATACATAGATACATAAACATTAATGTTTAAAACTTTTACCAAAGGTCATTTTAAATTTGATGTCAGCAACATGTCAACAAAGATGGGACAGGGTCAAGGGTCAGGGTCCCTTTGTGGAGCATCTCCTCTTCTTTTACCATCAGTCTGTAAACATCTACAACCTGAGGAGAGCAGCTGCTGGAGGTTTTGGAGGAAATGTCCCATTCTGGTCTGATGGAGGATTCTGTCAACAGTTCTGGGTCTTTGCTGGATTTTCTGCAAGATGGAAGCAGATGTTGTTCTAAAACCTGTATATACTTTTCTGCATTGATGATGCCTTTCCAGATGTGTAAGCTGCCCATGCGTGAGACATTAATGCACCCCCATACCATCAAAGAAGCAGGATTTTCAGCTCAGCACTGATAACAGGTCAGATGGTCCCTCTCCTCTTTAGAATGGAGGATGTGACATCTGTGGTTTGGACCCGTCTGACCTCAGATCAGTTCTCCTCTTTGGTCCAGAGAAGACGGCAGCGTTTCTGGATGGTGTTCACGTCTGGCTTATTCTCTGCCTGATAGAGCTTTAAGCAGCATTTGTGGATGACAGGGTGAACTGTGTTTACAGACAGTGATCTGTGGAAGTGTTCCTGAGCAGAACAGAACCAGAACCTGGTTTTAATGCAGTGGCCCCTGAGGGCCCCAAGATCACCAACATCCAATACTGACTTTCAGTCTTTTGTCCTTTGAGCTCAGAGATTTCTCCAGATTCATGAACTCTTTTGATGACATTATGAACTGTAGATGAAGGGATATTCAAAGTCTTCCCAGTTTTCCATTGAGGAACATTATTCTGAAATTGTTCCAAGATTTTAGACGACATGTTTTGGTGAACCTCAGCCTGTTTTTACTTCTGACAGATTCAGCCTCTCTAAAAATGCTCTTTTTATCCCCAGTCCTCTTACTGACCTGTTGCCAGTGAACCTAATTAGTTACAAAATGCTCCTCCAGCTGTTTATTTGGACCACTTATTTTTGCAACCTTTTCTCGGCTCTGTCCCAACCTTTTTGTTACATGTTGCTGCCATCAAGCTCAAAGTTATTGTATTCTTTTCTTTTTTTTTTAAAGCTACAATTTTTTAGTTTAAACATTATAGATATATACTAGGCTCATTGTCAATAAAATATAGATTTATGAGATTTGGAAGTCATTGCATTCTGTTTTTGATTACATTTTACACAACGTCCCTTTTTTTTTTAAATTAGAGTCGTACAAATGTATATGGAGCCATACTTCTTTTTTTTTGTTACAGTTTGTTGTTTTATGAAACTGCAATTTTAAGTGTTAATCCAAAACAAAAGGAATTACACAGCAATAAAAGATAAAAGCTATTGCCAGTAATTTATACCAAGCGATAAAAAATGATTCTGATTTGTGTAGTTTTTAGTCACATGTGGCCCCAGAGCTGCAGGTTGCAGACCTCTGTCACAGTTAAAGTCATATATTTCTGATCACATAGTGTACATAAGAAAAACCAGAGAAAGGAGAGCATTGAGTTCCTGCAAGGCCTTGAACTGAAATGTCAGCGGAGATAACGACTCACTGGCTGTGGATGAATCTTACGCAAGATGTGTAATTCTTCAAACATGCTTGACTGAGTAAATTAATGAGGGCTGGGTCAAGTTTCTCATTTGTCTAGTGGAGAAACATTAGACATTTCCATCTGTTTGCTCTATTTGCCTGTAATATTCAGTGTGATAATCATCTCAGATGAGGGTACACTCTGTTCGGGCCACGAGGCTATCACAGGGATAACACTTCCTGCGAACACGCCAACACCTACAGGCTGAGAGCATATGTCACATCCACTCAGGAGAACTCCGTATGCCGAGGATGCTCCCAACCAATAACCTTTGTTCAAGTGCAACATTTAAAACGCCTAACTTCAGTCACTCACAGCCTCAGCTGGAATGAAAAAATGCTGTTTTTGATGCGGCAGACAAGCATCACGAGCCAAAATGTGACAGGATGGTTAAGTTTGACATCTTCTCCGTGTTGTTCCAACACATTTCTGTTTTTTCCAGTAATTATCCGTGTAGTCAGCAGTGTAACTTTATAAAACTCACACTTTTAACCATCCTTTTGCAGGTAAATACAACATATAAGGAATCATTTCTTGCTCTACATCTGTTTTTTACAGTACATGTTGAAATTTCCTGAGACCTCCACTGCTGAACATCAGAGTGATAAAATAAATCTAATCCAGTTGAACATTTCACTAAAGAAAGACATCATCTCATCATTAGGATCCTCTGGAACTGAGACCTTAAGGGGAATTTAAGTCTTTACTCACTAAACATGAACTCTTTTGGATCGATGCACTGAATAGTTTAGTTCCTAAGGGCTCAAATGAGAAGTTTGATTTTAGACCTTTTTATAAGCTTTCTTCTGTGATTGAATCTTGAGCATTTATATCCAGATTTCAAAATGCATTACTTTCTGCTCTGTTCATTACTTTTCAGTAATTTATAGTAATGCAGTTTCTTGTCTTATAAACAGACAGAGTGCCTCTTTAATTAGTATTTATGATTAGTTACAACCTGAATTTTTAATAGCTTTATGATTATTGGAGACTGTACTTTTTAAAGTACTAAAAACTATAAGATTACTTTAAATGTTTCCATAAAAAAGGTGTTTGTCACAGGAAATAGTTAATTTGGTGTCCAGATCCAGTCGGTTTTCATTTATTATTGTTTTTTGTTCCAGCATGCGCTCCGTTGGGACTTTGGAAGTGTGTTTTTTTTTTTTATCTTTGTATTAAACAAAAGCAAAATGTAATAAAAGCTGCTCAGAAAAGCAGAGAAGAGCTTCATTTTTGGACAGGACTGTCTTGATCGGCTTTTATTCCCCCCCCTTGAAGCCAAAGCAAACAGTTTTTCTCCTGAGTGATGTAGTGTCAAGCTCATTTTTAAACACACACTATAAACCTTGTAATTCTGTCAGCAGCTCCAGATTACATCCAGCTGCCAGCTAGGAGCCTAAATTTCTGAGCCGCAGCATTTTTTGTTTCCTAACAGCATTCATAAATCAACATCTAGGCAGATTCACTGTAATTCTTTAAAACGTTTATGTGCTAGAAACCCCAGCCAACATCCAGGAGATAAGAATTCAACACCAGCATTAATTTGGTGTTGCATTACTCACCTTCGGTTCTTTTTGGAGCTGCTCTCCACCGACTCACGATGGAGATATCTGCCTTCTACGATGCTAAAAGCTCCACGATGCTCTCCAAGTTAGTTCCCAACTTTGCAACCGGAGGTGGTATAGAGTGGGCTTCAGTGGTGGATTTTTAAATACAATTAGCTCAGTTTGGGCCCAGAAAATGATTTTTTTTTTTTCAAACAATTAAAATGAACAATAAGAGAGTCAGAAACAGTGAAATGACAGATGCTAAAATAATGGAGCTTTCTGAAGGAGAACCAAACAGCAGATGGCAAAATTATAAACTAAAAGTTTTTTTTTCTAGCCTTTTCCTTCTTTTTTCATTATTTTGTTAATAGATGTCACTTCTGTCTCTAATACTCCTGTTAAACTGAAACCAAGTTGAACTCTCCTCACAGCTAAAATTTATTTTGTAGCGATTAGCCTGCAGTTTATTCCAGAGGAAATGTTGAAGCACCCTCAGACCTGTACTTCACCCACCCAGATGTTGTATCTGTGCTGCTTTAAACCTAAAACACAGCTGGACAGATGCTGTCTTCATTCAACATTTGTAACTTCAAAAAAAAAACTGACTTCTGACCAGACATCTTATTAATCTAAATACTTATTAGCTGGAGCAGTAGGGTCATTAAAACAGTCAAATAAAGGCCATTTGTTTCAAAGCATTGCTTTATTTCCCAATCCAACACAAATGATATACAAAAACATTTCAAACCTACAACAAAGTAAAAATGGAAACAATATCATGAAGTCAAACATGTTTTCTGAATATGTGGGCTGAACAGTGAATCTGAGTGAGCAGAAATATTTGACACTAAAACAAACTGAGGCTGTTGTTTAATAAAAATCTGACGTTTTTTCATAAAAGAACCTGAAATTAATCAAAATGCTGTGAATAGTAATAAATACCAGAGGGGGAAAAATGGCATAATTAGACAGGTCTTGTGTTCAAGGTTGAATTAAAAAAATTTCCAAGTGTTTTCACCGGACAGACTCAACAAAGAGTCCCGTCAGCCTTATCTGTCTGGGCGGGCCATTCCCGGCCTGACGGGCATCATCATGGGACGGGGGTGACGCATCATGTGTGGCGGTCCCGGCATCATCTGCATCGGTCCTCCCATTGGTGGCCTCATGCCTCCTGCGTGTCACATTGATGGGATACACGGCTCAGGAACAACGTCGTAACATAAAAAGGTCATCAGCTAATCCAGGGGTGGGCAATCATGGTCCTGGAGGGTCTCTATCCTGCATGTTTTACTTGTGTCTCTGCTCCAACACACCTGATCTGAATCAGTGTGTCATTAACAGGCTTCTGCAGAACATGAAGAGGTGATTTAACCACTGAATCAGGTGTGTTGGAGCAGAGAAACAAGGAAAACATGCAGGATAGTGGCCCTTGAGGACCAGGGTTGCCCACGCCTGAGCTAATCTGACTCGATAAGAGGAGGATCAAAGTTTCCTGCCAGGCAGCAACATTGTCCCAGACTGGAAATGCGGACAAATCCTAAACATTAGATTGTGCAAATAAGCTCCAGAGGCTGAAGTCTCTTACCGGGTCCACCGGGCATCATCCCGTGTGGTGGAGGCCCCATCATGGGCATCATAGGAGGCCCTCCCATTGGTGGCGTTGGTAGCATGCCTGGGCGTGGAGGTCCAGCTTCATCACAAACAGAATATGTTATTGTGCAAATACTGCGAGTAGACACTTTGTAGAAGTAACATTCTGCCACAGAGACCCATGCTCCTGCATTACTGCACAGCTACTGTGTTCCTGATAGAGACTTCTGTGAGGGTCGTTTCATCACACAGTGTCCAAAAAAGGTTTTAGGACATTTTTAGTCTGAGGAGCTTTTAGAGAAGCGGAAACATCTTCAGCTACAGATTGCTTTTGTTTTTTAACCTTTTTTGGATTTTCCAGTAAGAAATAAAGAAAAGCTTCAAATTTGTAGGTTAATTAAGAGTACAAAACATTGACAGCATTTTACTGTAAACTTATGCTGCCTTTTATTTTAACGGATGGTTTTCCACAATGCTGAGAGGCGATAAACTCACCTGGAGGAGGTCCACCTGGGAAGGGTGTGGGAGGAATCTTTCCCTGCTGAAACGCTGCCGCTGTTGGGAGAAATTAGGAAATATTAAACACACAAAGGAACCAGAACACAAATCATAAAAAAAAAACAGTCTGGCACCGTTTAAGAATAAATGCATTTATTAATCTACACATGAAATACAATTTATAAACCAAAGCGTCTAAAACTTCTATCAGCTTTAGACGTTGAGGGAAAATTAACTAAAACTCCTAACGAGAAGAAATATTAACGAGCCGACAGTGTTCATTTTGGTGCGAGGAGCTTTTCATCCATGAAACATTTGAAATGCCTCCACAGTGGACCGATGTGTGGATTAGTGGTTTTTAATCTGATGCACAGAGAGACCGACACACGTTCACAAGCATGTCATGTGTGGAGCATGAAATAGCCTTTTATTGTCTACATCCAACCGTGCCGCTAAAAATAGAAAAGAAAATGCATGCAGTGCTCACATTAGTGTGAGTGAACGGTTGACCACACAACTAAATAAATCATCAGCGTGTTACTGCCACTGGAGCTCAGTTTCACGTTTAGGTTAAGATCGCTGAGACACATGAGCTACGAGCCGAGGAGCTCTGAAAGCCTGAACACAGCTTCACATCGTCCCAAAAATATCTGTCTCTGAATCTGAAAAAAAGACCAAATTATCCTAAAAAAAAAAAAAGCCTTGTGGTGATTTTAGACAAAACACAGAGACAGAGCTTCAAACGACCCATTTTAACGGCATTACTGATAAATAAAACTATAAACAAAGAGACATATTATGATGTGTGTTAGAGGTTAAAAACTACAGTTAAAAGGTTTTAAAAAAGCACATCATTATCTTAATAATTACCCTTTTATTTTTTATGTGCACTTTTAAATAATGAATTACTGGTTGCACTCACAGTTAGCTGAACTCCAGCAAAGGTTACTGGTTAACCAATGATAAACATTTTCAGACACTTAAAAAAAAAACAGTTTCTAAGTTTAGAGATATAAAAAAATAAATCCTGAATGCCATCTTTTTAAACCTAAAATCATTTTACAAATCACTTTTGTGTGAAAATCTGATCAGGATTTATAAAACGGATTACTTACTTGTTTTATCGATCAAGCTCTGAGCCTGCTCCTCCATCCATTTCTGGTAGTAATCTTTCACATTTTCTTTGTGTTTTCGACCGCTGCAGTGAGTCTTCCTCACTGAAGGCTAAGGCAGATTGAAAAAAATACATAAAATGTATTTATTAAAAAAGGGATAATTAGTGTATTTGAAGTGGGGTTGTTGATTTGGTCATTGGGCCACTAGAACTAAAAACCCAAACATTTCAAGATGTTCAGCAAATGACTTTTTGCTACGTTGCTTTGGGAACATGGCATTACACAGATTGCGTTGTATGACGAGCTTTTTTATGTAAATAAACATCTGATGCTACAGTGAGGCAGGGCACAAACTTTAGTAAGTCATTAGTTTAAACCCACTGTAAAATCTGAGGTTTAACTAGTTTTTTTTATCTGTCAAATCCTCCCTGATTCTTCAGATTTTTTGTTCTGACCGTTGTCCACTACAGCTAAGATTCTGACTATTAATAAGTACGTCACACAGCCCAACTCGTAAAAACAAAATACCTTTAAAAGGAAGCAGAACAAACCATTATCAGTGAACATGACAGTTTTCACAGCTCAAAGACTTTATATTCTGTAAGTTAAGTACAAAAAATGTGACTTACTGAATCATGTGTCAGGTAGGTATCACAATAGTCACAGTAAAACCTGTTAAATGAAAAAAGAAAAACACACTTGAGGTTAAAGTTAAATTCAGAGCTGCAGAAGGACCCAAAACCACTCAGTGTTATATTAATAAAATGTTTTATTTGATGATAATGTAATCATTTACAAATTTACTTTCTACAGTGACAAAATAATGAGCTGTGAGTTATTTGACGTTCATATTCTTGTTCTACAAGAATTAAACAATATAAAATTGACTGTTTGTCAGGAAATTATAAAACATTTTAATCATGATATATATCTGAAAGGCTCCATGTTGTGAAATTCACTAAAATCGCACTTTTGACAGAAAAAACTGACTAAAGAACAAATCACTAAAGCAGTTGTACAGCAATAAATAGTAGTTTTATATTTGCCAGTACTCTGCTCATTATGTCTTTTGTTTGATTTATATTTTATTTTAATGCTTTGACTTTTTAAAGCTGAGGAGCTACTTGAAGGTAAAATTATGTTGCTGTACATTAACCACCAGGTACATGTTCCTCTCATTCCTTACATATTTATTTAACTTTTGTGAGTGTTTTTGTGGCCATCTATGCTGGTAAATAACTAAATGTTTGTTCCAGCAATTAGACTTATCCCGAACAAAGCAGCGTCAACGTAAGCTAAAATATCTCAGAGCTTATCCTGCATCCATCCATTATTCAATAAAAGTACGGATTATTATTAATAATCAACTGAACTAATACTGAACAATATAAGAAATTGAATGTAAGAAATTAAGCATTTATATGAACTTACTTAGGCATGTTTCTCAACAACCTCCGCCGACAGCGCGCTCAGCGTGCTCCCCTTTAACTGTGCCGACCAGATATGGAGGCAAACCACAATCAGTTCCGCCAGAGAATCGTTCCCCCAAATACTGAGGGTTTCTTTCTTTCTTTCTTTCTTAACGAAACAAACAATTTCAAATAAACTTAATAAATAAATAAAATTGATGCACATTATTAAGGTAATTGGCAGGTTAAGCATCACTAAGGGTCTTTGAGGAATAATAAAATACACATTGAAAATACACATAATAATACATATTTCTTAAAATAAAATCAAATAATAGGTTGAGGATGTTATCAATCATGTCAAATAATTTAAATAAAACATTCAGGAAATCTGTTGAACTTTTAAATGCAAGAAAAAAGGCCAAACAACAATACTGAATTAGACAACACAGGTGCTGAATTGATGAGCAGCTTCAATCCCAGTATCAAGCATAAAGTTGAAAAAGCAAGTCAGATGGCATCATATTTAAACTGAACGTATATGTTGGGGATATGTTGGGGATTAAAAATAATTTTTTTGATTTGTAGTTTTTGCACAATTACTTGTTAGGCCTAAATACCGTTCAAATACAGCATTTTACTCAAGATCTAAACATTTGTGGAATAGTTTTCATACACTTTAATGTATGAGTTGCATAGAAAAATAATTCCGATCATTAAAAATCGAATAAAAACAGGAAAAAAATGATCGATGCGTTCAGTGAGAAATCTGATTTTTCCCTGTCAGTGCTGAGCCGAGAACAGGAAAACGTGAATTTCATTGATGAACCAATGAAAAGGTGGCCACAAATAGCAACAGATGACGTCAAGGGTGACGCACACGCTCCGTTGCAACGTCAAATCTCGCCCCGCCCCCTTCCTGCTCGTGCCATGCGCACTGGCGGTTGTTGTTGTTGTTGTCGAGCTGGTTGTTATGGCTGGACGAGGCCTCGGAGTCAACTGAGAGAGGACCCCCGCACCGCACCGTCTCCGCCGCGGGACACCCGCCACCCATGGAGGGCACGGACATGGACGTGGACGCGGAGCTCATGCAGAAGTTCAGCTGCATGGGTACCACGGACAAGGACGTGCTCATATCGGAGTTCCAAAGGCTGCTGGGCTTCCAGCTGAATCCTGCCGGCTGCGCCTTCTTCCTGGACATGACCAACTGGTGAGGCCGCGGATGCAGGCAGGGCCTTTAACATATTGCTAACCTAGTAGCTCTGCGGTGGCTACAAAGCTTATATTATAATGAAAAAATAAATAAAATAAATATTGTAGGTAGCGCTAAGATAATATTAAAAAGGGTCGCTTTATAGGATCAATACGGTAAATGGTTGTTAACTGAAATTAGGGGCTAACGGAAGTGAAACTAAAGTTTGTTCTGACTGAGTTAAATTAGTTGGTTAAATTAAGCTGAAAAATAATTATACACAGACTGCTTCGGAAGCTAACAAGCAAAATAAAGTGTAACAAGGAGCTCTGGGGTTAGATTGTTCTTTTACAACATTACATAATTACAAAGCTAGTTAAGGTGAGCTCAGACGCTTTAACTCTCAGAAGCGCCACTACTATGGCAAGCCGGTATATCATAACTAGTCAGGTGCCTTAAAATATAGAAAGACAATGTTTGTTGTTGACATTAACACTTCACCTATACAGATGCTATTTGTCCTATTCATAGTCAACATTTCAGATACTGTATGTCAAACATCAGGATTTCCCTCCCTTTTTCTCAGATATTGATTCAAGTATGTACACATGTTTAAAAAATTTGAGCCTGTCCTAAAAAATCATCTGTATTAGGAGTGGGAATAATTAAGGCACTTTCAGACAGCTACAATGTGATCATAAAACAATTATCAATGCATTCATATGATCTCAGACCTTAAAGCAACAAAAATATTTTCATGCAGTTAATATTTTAGGAACTAAATTAACAAAAAAAGGAGTCAAAATGCTGGGTAGGGTGACATCAGCGCCTTTGGCAATGGATGTTTCTGCCTCACATGTTTATCGTGGATCCAAAGTGGAAAACATGGAGCACATGCTTTGGTTTCTAACAAGTTCATGGGGATGCAAATCTGTTGCAATAAAATTTGAAATGTGCTACGTGATTGGCTTCGCCTTCTCCGTGGTTAGGTGGGAACTTTGGCGTCGCTCCCTCGATGGTCCTCTCGTCAGCAGCGGCAGCTATTCTTCCTCCTTCAGGTGGAAACATGTCGACAACTTACATGTAGTCCTGCTGTTGTCAACGTCCCCTTTAACATAATAGAAGCAGATTTACTTCAAACTACTGGCTTCCAGCGCAGAAGGTGCCATATGTCTCGGTCAGCCATCTCGATAATGTGACTCTGTGCGTCACCATAAACTGTCTAGGAGCTGAACTAACGCAGTTTAAAGTTCCACCTTTTGTGTTGCTCAACATAAACATGTGAACATCAACTAATAATTGATTTTTGTCATTTTTAAATGGATTCAGAATCGTACACATCTGCATCGTGATGCATCAAAAATAGATTATAACCCCCACTCCTAATCTGGATTTTTGACTAGGAATAATTGAATTATGAGTATCTGCAACATAGGCTCAATCTAGTGATTTAAATGTTAAAACATCCAGTTAAACATTTAGTTGTCTTATTTTATCCTCCAACATTCTCAGTTGTGGAGAACTTTATATATAATTTATAGGAGTTGTTGTTATGACATATCTATCAAAAATGCCCATTTGAATTAGGAGGAATATTGATATCTAAACAGTCATTAGAGGTAGCAGTGAAGTTTGATTATATGCTACAATAACCTGCCATAGTGTTTATAGACCTCACCTTAGCCCTATGGCCTAATCGGGTGTGATCGAGCAACAGCTGAAAACATCTAATCTGATCCAGACGTCATATTCCTTCAGGAAATAGGTGATTAATAGGCTTGAGCAACAAAATGAGACTGAAAAGTTCAATAATGTCTGTTTTTGGAGCTTGAAATCAGAGCTGAAAATCAGAGTAATATCTGCTGGCAGTTGTTGAGTGGAGCGTGTTAATATGAGATGTTAAAGTGACATGACTTGTTTGAAAACTCTGGATCTAAGGGCGTTGATATGATGCCTCGTTTGGAGCTGCCGTCCGATCTCATGCAAACGATAAATATCTCACATGAATGATGTGACTTTAACGGCTTATCAAAGCCATTTTTGTAAGTTAAAGTACGGGAATACACCAACAAACTGTGACGGAGCATCAGTAAGTCATCTGAATAAAATCAGTATTCTGGTGGACTTCTCGAGTCAACTAGGTTGTCAAGTTGCAACAAAATCAAATGCAGAAAAAAAGACAACTTTGTGGACTCTATATAATAAAAAGGCAACTTTTTTTAGGTGGGTTAGATAAATGACACCCTCTAGGTGTTTGCTCCTGTTGCAACATTAGATTCATGGCTGGTGTGTTTGTTGAATATTGTTGACCCTCGTTCTGTTTGTTTTATGTTGGAACAGGAACCTACAAGCTGCTATTGGTGCATATTATGACTTTGAAAGTCCCAGCATCAACACGCCATCCATGTCTTTTGTAGAAGATGTTACAATTGGGGAAGGAGAGTCTGTCCCTCCAGATACACTCTTCACAAAAACCTGGAGAATACAAAACACAGGTAGCTGCCACCAGACTAACACGTACGCTTCCATAAAATAGCCTTTTGTAATTGTAATTGTTTTTTATTGTACTAACTTTGTTTTGGCTGTGTTTTGAAATCTTTGTAAATTGTAGGTGCAGAGTCATGGCCACCGGGTGTTTGTCTCAAGTACATCGGTGGGGATCAGTTTGGGCATGTAAACGCAGTCATGGTGAAGTCTTTAGATCCACAGGAAATATCAGATGTGAGTGTGCAGATGAGAAGTCCCATAAATCCAGGCATGTATCAGGGTCAGTGGAGGATGTGTACGGCTTCGGGATTATTCTACGGAGGTAAGGGAAGAAAAAAAAACACTTTCTTTATGACAACTTTTGCGTAATTAACCTAAACCAACGTAGTTGTTTTTGGTTTTGGCTCCATTATATATATAGCTGTCCCACGTGTGTTCATGTGTCATTTTCCCACAGATGTAATCTGGGTGATTCTTAGTGTAGAAGTCGGAGGTCTCCTCGGCGTGACACAGCAGCTTTCTTCCTTCGAGACAGAATTCAACACGCAACCCCAGCGCAGCGTACAGGGAGACTTTAACCCCTTCGCTTCGCCACAGAAGAACAAGCACGACGCCACTGACAACAGCTTCAGAGATCCCGATGAGGCCTGGGAAAGCACGCAAGAGCCGATTCAGCAAGATCAGAATGGACTGTCTCATAATGCTGTAAATAGAGCCTCAAATGGTCTCCAAACCAGTCTTTCCATGGTGACTTATGGGCAGGTATGTATTCAATGTAATAGTTTTTGTGTTTTGTTTTGTTTTGCAGGTGTGACTCTTCATGGTGTCATTTTAATTAATAAGGTGTGTAAAAAGTGTGCTGTGTGTCATACACCCAAATCCTTTGTACCTCAGCCTTTCCTCCCAGTTTTAACTCACTCAAGCTTTCCTGGGCTGGTCGAGCCAACCGGGTGAGAGTTATATGAGTTTGTTTACCCATCTGAATGTAAATGAGAGAGTTGATCAAATGGACATTGACTAAGTGGTGTTTTACAAGTCAAACAGGCTTAGTTTCTCTCCTGGAGCTGAACAGAGCAGAAAGTAGTTTGGCTCCTAATAGCTTGTTACTTCTAAAGGTTGTCCTAGGGCTGTGCAGTAATTCCAGTTTTTAATTTCAGTTCTGACTTTGGCTTTAAACGATCACAAAGACAGGATAATCAACAAAAAAAGAATGATTTTTATTTAAAGTACATTGCCATGTTTTGCTTTGCTAGCGTGCTCTCTTCTTGTCGTTCCTCTTTAATGAGCTGCAGCCTGTTTCTGCGGAGAAGTCCGCCGCTCGCAAACGACAACATTTAACACCAAACAAAGCTTATAACAGAAAAATCAACGTGTAAACTTTGTGTATGATCTGGGGAGTAAGTTTTATTAAGTTTTGTGGGTAAATGGCTGAAGAAGAAGACATGAAAATATGTGATTGCTCAGATCAAGATTAAATACTCTGCAGCAAATGTTACAACAGAAAACATAGAACTCAAAATAAATGAAAAAACAGATTTCATAGGACCTACAGATTAGTGGAAGGTAATAAAAAGCTGATTTTATTTATTTGTGTTGATTATTTTATATGATAACCTACTTTTGAACAGTTTATCAGAAACATATCAGGGAAAATATCATGTTTAAGGCAATTTACTGTTCTTTAAGTGGAATAAATGCAATGTTTCTAAACTTGTTGAATAATAGTTTCATTTAATAATTGAAAATAATTAGAGTATTGATTAAAAAACTTATTGTGGTTATGAGTTTCCCTAACTGAGCCGGCCTAAGTTCTACCTTTTGTCCTGCCTTGTTTTAAAACACCCAGTCTGTGAAGTCAAACTCTTTCTCTTCTGTTTTTTTTAATATTATTTCTTTTTTGCAGGGTATTCATGGTCCCTATCCGTTTGGACAGAGCTAGAATGACAAAGACCCCCCTCCACGGCCTGGGAGTCGGAGGGGGGAAGGAACAGTGGTTTTATATTGACTCGTGGCGACTCTCTCCTCAGAACCCCCACGGAGCTTTTCACAGAGACTCCAATCGACAGGAAGGTGATGGATCACGTGTGCCACAGTCATCCATCCCGGCATGGAGTCACGTGCGTGAACGCAGCGTTTTAAGAGTGCTATAAACCTTTAAAGACAGATACACGTGACTAGTTTTTTTTATTTTTCATTTCCACTGTAAATTTTGCCTAATTTAAGAGAAAATCACCCGAAACAATTTGCTAACACAGCTTCTGTCTTTGGGGTTCCTACCCAACTCTGGAATATTTTGAAATTATTCACATTGCTCAAAAAATAAGCAATAGTCATACATTATTATTATTTTTTTTGGCCTTGAATAGTTTTTACACAGATTGAAACAATGAAGTGAAAAAAGGTGTTTGTTTTTTCTTTTTTGCCAAAAAACAATTTTGCCAAAACCTCTTTTTGTTACTGTTGTGTGGAGAAGCCTTAAATCGTGACAAGTCTGACTTGTTTTAGGACTGCTCTGAGGCTCTGCATGTTTGTTGCATCCACCCGTGCGTGGGCTGGTCGTTTGTTGGCAGAGATTATTATTATTGTGACATCCTGAGAGCTTTTCATTCACTGTAAGACTAAAAGTTGATCAAATATCCACACCCGTCTGCATCTAAATGTACATCTTCAGCTTTTCTGAAGCTGTCCTCCCATAAGGTGGAGAAACCTCAAGAGGAAAACAATTAATTTGACTTCTGTTAAACTGTTAATTATCTTAAATGTCTGTTTTTGGCTCACATGGAGTTTTTATCCTCTGTGTTGCGATGAAACGGATCAGTTCCCATCCCTGGACCTCCACCTCATCAAACTTACTTTCTTCTTTAGGTCTCTTTAATTGCACATCTTAGATTGTATTTCAGTTATTAAAGACTAAAGTGCCCAATCTTAAAACATAATTATACAATTTAAGTTTTAAAGTATTTTTTGTAAATTGAGGATAAGAAAAGTTGTGCTAAGATGAGTAAAAATTGTTTATCTGCTGCTTAAACTGTAAAGTTTCTGTACTATGGTCCCAGTTTTAGACTCAAAATGTTTAGTTTTAAGCTTTTTTTGAGACAAATTTAGGCCCTGATCAGAAATCGTACAGACCTGTTAGCTTTAATCTGAAGGAAAACATACAAGATGTAGAATTTAGGCCTTTTCTTTTATCTGTCTGGAAAAAAATACAAACTAATACTTAAAAACCAAAACTGCAACACTAAAACTTGTCATTACACTAAGCATTTGATCATTTTTGTTCAAAACTATCAGAAAAGGGTCTTGAGTTCAACAATTTATCAGATTGAATTTGTAGCTTTTTTTTTTGGCAAGAAAATATTGTCAGTTCTTGTGTAGGAACCCCGTTTCTCCCAAAGAAAATAACTCCAGAGAGCCGAGACGCTAATCTGGGCCGCACTTGGCATGCAGGTGCCCGGTTCAGACCGCACGAGACCCGGCGGGTTTAAAGGGTCGGTTTTCACTTTAAAGAAGTGCTGAAACACAGAAAAAGGATGCGAGTGACTCTGAGCAGGACGTGCGTGAGGAGGGGTTGAAAAAGCCATCTAAATCGATTTTGCCTGGTGGAGTGACTGTCGTTGGGTTTGTGTCTACAGTACATGTCCTAAAATCTGAAAAGAAAGCGTGCGTGTGTGTGTGCCTGTCCTGTGTGCGTGTCCATCCGTGTTCTTTCTTGGACTTCGCTGACATAATAAGGTGTATACTACTTGGGTAAAAAGATGACTTGAAACACACATCGTGAACGAGAGAGCTTTAATCGGCACGTACCTCACAAGTATTCTGGAGTGATTCTTGCACCGTCTGGATGAAGTTGCCCTGATATTTATTTGCTGTCTTTTTTTGTGCACTGTAAAGTCAAAGTGCTCCCGTCTCCTTCCCAGCAGGTGGTGCTAAAAACCCGAGGAGGACGTTGATGTCGTGCTGCAGGGGAAAAAAAAGCTTCGGCGTGAGCCCGGTCGATGGTCTGAATGTGAGAGGCGTCGTTAGCAGTGTTCTGTTGATTGCTATTTGCACTATCTTGTCAACCACCTTTGGTGAGGGAAAGCAAGATTTTTTTATTTTTTTTTATTTGTTGACTTTTTGTGGATTGTGACACCAGCATAAAAAAATAAAGATCTGAGGGTTTGGTTTGTTTTTTCCTCAGTGTCGATATCTGAACATAAAAGTTTGAAACACCAGTTTGATGGCTACAGAAATCTTAAAAACGAGGGTTATTTGCCCTTTTTGTTTTGAGCTCATAAATGGTTTTGTCTGCTGTTACATCTGAAGATCCATCAGCTTTGCAGTGTCCGTTAAGTCTGACTGTAATTTTCATGTATTTCTCGTTTTCTTTGGCTTAAAATAAAAATGGAACAAGTTATTGATAGAACTCCCAAGGTAGTGGTTGTTTCTGTCTGAAGAGGTATTCAAACCAAATTATTTGTAATTTTATTTATTTGTTGTTAGTTTGAACCTCAGTTCTTCAGAACAGCTGCAGTTTGTTTCTTCCGTTCTTGTTGGTAATAATTTGTGGAATGAAGCAGCAGTTTGTGTTGCGGCGGTGTCGTGTTTGTCCTCTTCCCAAACAGTATACACTTCATCATTGCCTCTTTTAGTCACAACGTTTTGTTTGTTTGGCGTGTGTGTGTGTGTGTGTGTACCGCCCTACTCTGGGATTGCTGGTCATGTGTGAAGGACACGGATGTTAAATTAAAAAAAAAAGTTGAAAAATTGCTGGATTTAGTTTTTTAGTTTGAGTTTGTGACTGTATGGACTTGAGCTGGGTGGCATGGTGAGTGGATGAGACGAACGTTTACATAGTCCTTAAAAAATAGCACATTTATCTGAAGAGGAAATGTCAAAATAAAGCTTTTTTTCTGTATCTATAATTAAGCATTTTTATGATTAAATTAACACTGAAACAACGATTGAGCTGTTTTGTCTTTTTTTAAGGTAAAATGCTGCAAGATGATCTGCTTTACTTTAACCAAAATTAAATTACGTTAAGACAGAATTACCATTAAAGGCCACAGACACACAGTAAAACAACACGTTTGTAATGAACCATCACTTTTTACATGAGAACAAACTATTAAGATATAAAAATAACATTCTGAGATTGTGTTTTGAGTTTGTGCAACAACAGATGGACTCTTCTTAAAATAACTTCATTCATTCTGGAAATTAACTCATGAGATCAAATAAACCACCTCTGTCGAGATCATAAACTTTCAACGTTTCTTTCCATGAGCTTCATTAAGTTCAGTGACGTTTTTTTTTTTTTTTTTTTTTCCAGAGGACAATACTTGACTCAGGACAGATCAGAGAAAAAGCTGTAAAATGAAAAATATTTCACACAAACAATAATGCATTTAGTAGTAATTATTCCAAATTTGCAGTTTAGTAAATGTTAAGTTTTCTCACTGATCTGTCCTTGATTTCATGAACTTGTCATATTTGTCAGAGGGCGACAGGTCAGCTGGGTAAAAACCAAGCAGTGAGTCCTTCAGGACGTCTGTGGCTCCTGCTGATGCTCCTCTCTGCGTCCTGCACCAAACCGAAGACAGGAGCAGTTCAATAAGTCCTCTGATGTGTCTTTAATGCAGTCATCCCCAACCCTGGTCCTTGACAAACGCCGTCCTGCGTGTTTTCATCGTTTCTCTGCTCTTCAGCAGAAGCCTGTGAATCACTCCCTCATCCAAATCTGGTGTTTCAAAGCAGAGAAACAACTAAAAGCTGCAGGATAGTGTTCCTCCAGGACTGGGGTTGGGAACGACTTCTTTAATGGCCTGAAGGAGCAGATCAGACATGTTGTCACAGAAGACAGAGCTGGACTGTTGTTCCTGAAGTTTGAGTGACTTCCTTTTCTGTTCACATCGCTCAGTGTTGAGTCGTTCGCTGAACTGAGTTTTGAAGAACAGAAGAACACGGGGCTCCCGTCAGTCTGGAAAGGTCGAGCAGTGAGGTTCTGCTGAAGCACTTCCACAGAAACCTTAACAGTGAATTAAACACATCGTAGCCAAATATTCCAGTTTGTTTTCGAAATGATTTCGTCAAGTCAAGGAAGTTACATCACTTTCACGTTTGTGTCCTGATAACTATCAGGTTTGGATAAGACGGGCTTGCTGTAGCAGGGCTACACTGTTATCTGTATGTTTTGTTGCAGAGTATGTGCGCCTGGCTGCACTCTTGAATGGTGCTTGTGCACACAGAGACAGGGCAACTGGAGACAAATATTGACTTTTGTCTCAGCATGAGTTCTGTCAAACCTCCTATCCCATATCCCATCTCTCATTGCTCTTGTGTCAATAGTTTCATGTTTGACAACTGCCCGTCATTTCTGGGCCTTTACAGCTCCAGGGCCTCGGAAAGTTTAAGTAAAGGAATTTATGGAACAGAAGCGTCAAATTTAGATAAACGGTAAGCAGAATGGAGACTAATTTTGCTTTTTTTGGTGTAACGGGCCAAAATAGGCAAAACAGTAGCTAAAATTAGCCACATAGTAACTATTTGCTGTTAGCAAATTTGTAGCTAAAAGCTAAAAGTAGAATAAAATGACAATAAAAGAGCATGTGTGCTGAAATAGTTTTTAAAGAAAACAATGTTTGAAAGGACTTGAAGAGATCTCATTGTATTTCTATGGAAAATTTTATTTCAAGTAAAGTTAAATACTTTGAAAAGTATAAAAGTCTTAGCACACCATTCCTCATTGTTTTGATTGGTTTAAAGAGCACAATGTCTGCAGAAGTAGTTTGACTGCAATAAATAAATAAAATATGGAAGAAACTATTAACAGGATTAGGGTTAGGTTAGGGTAACCCTAACCCTAACTAATCAAACTCAGCATTTACACAATTAGAAGAATCACAATTAGTCACATATTATAACCATTAAAAAACACTTCCTGTCAGAGCTGGAGACAGGAAGTAGCCGTGTGTTTTCAAACACCATCTGGACACCAGAGGATCGCCTGCCTTCGAAGTATCAGCGTGACTAGATTAGGGATTTTATTTGTGTGGGTGGGGAATACCCGAGGTAATATAATAAGCAGAAAGACTCTGAGCATGAAGAGCGCATGAGGAGAATGAACAGGGACAGATAATTTTCTCAATTTAAAACTGAAAGAAACCAATAAAAGTTGTTTTTTCTATCAAATATGTCAGGTAAACCCTTTATTTCATCCAAGTGTTGAATAGAAGGTTTAGATGCACATTACTCAGTGTTCCCATTCTGTTTTACTGAAGCAAATGTGCTGAAATTTTACAGTTTGTTATAAGTTAGCAAAGATATTTCCATCAGGAGATGATGGAGATTATAACAGACAAAAGTGGAAGGTAGAGAGAACATGTTGCGTGACAATGCTGAAATTTAAAAAACATTTTTGCACAAGAGACTCACAGTTTCTAAGTTTTCATTAATAATACGTATGTTGATCAAGAAACCATGCAAGCGGTCTGTACGTACAGTAAGTGGTGAAATTTATAAAGTATTACCAGAGATACTTTATTCAAGTTTACAACAATGCAAAAAAAAAAACTGTCTACTTGGATTTCTTAAAAAAAAAAGTAACTGCAGAGCTGTTTGTCTGAGCTGGAAAATATCAACTGATCAAGTTACAAGTGAATAAATTCTAACATGACGGTGCCAACACTACCAGGTGCAACTGAACAAACAAACGCGGCGAGCATTAAACACTTTCGAGTTTTAAACAAAGTTTCCTGAAGGAAAGGATTGTCCAGGAAGCAACAACCACATGGAAACATTGGGAAAATTACAGATTTATATCTGCAAATATGTAAAGATAGATGGTAACTACTGACACTCTTCATCGTGTAACTATGCTTGGTTTGCATGTAAAAACCCAAATGACAAAACAGTCGAACCGCTGGGAACTATTTCTCTCAGAAAGAAGCTCCTTCCATATTGAATTGTGTTGAAAGCACTGGAGAAATCAGAGAACAGGATCCTGTCTGCTGCCATCTTTGTCCAAATGACAGCCAAAGAACAGAATATGATATTGAAAATACCTTTATTATATTTGAATAATATTATAGTTTTCCATATTAGCATCACCAGGCTAACTGTCAAACATCAGAACAGAGAGCAGCTTTGAGGAGATATTTGCTCACTTTATCAGAAAGTGTTTAATCTTATGTGTTCAAAGATTAAAGACGTCAGCACACTTTCACCCCTGCATTTCCACCCACTAGTCCATGTTTTTGCTTCATTTACTCCATGGATCTTCATGTTTTGGCCTAAAACGAGTCGATTTCCCACCATGTGCAGGATCAGTAGTGTCTTTCTTTGAGGCAGCTCCTGGTTTAGAAGCTGCGCTGCGTGTTGGCGTTCTGCCCGGCTGTTTCAGCACATCACCTGTAGGGAGACGTTACAGGTGAGCATGTCACCACGTCTCAGCCTTATCAAAGGAAATCACTCATGCTCGGTGATTAATTTAAAAACGTATTCAGCTGAATTTTACCGTTTTTTTTTTGTTTTTTTTTAAAAGAGGTGCATTCAGTTTGCTGCAGCAGTTATTTATGAGTTTAAAACTTCATCCTGAAGATTTCACCAAACGGTTGGAGGATCTGTCATATGACCACAATGAGACCATAACTGACTGCATACCTGCCCTGACAAAAAATAAACTCAATGATCTCTCTGAGACCAACTTGAAACGTGTTTATTGACACTGCTAAGATAACTTAGGTGGGTCACTGACACTTGTTTACAGTAGGGACACCTGCTCAATCATTACTCATATCAAGATCCCCGTGGACCAATTGTGCGCTCATATTTGGCACCTCAGCCTTTAAGCGCATTACCTTTCAACTGTACAAGTGCTGTCCCGGTGCCAAGGAAGGGGTCAAATGTTAGCTGAAGAAACTGCCATGCAAATTTTGTTGCTGGAAGGAATGTTGGGGAAAAGCCGCAAGCAAATAGACATTTTCTCTTAATAAAGATCTTTTCTCCTTTGTTTTCACCTGTTGTAACTTTCAAAATATCACCGCGTGTTTGCTTCTGATTGAACTCAAGCTCCAGAGTGTGAGAGTGTGTTTGCGTTTGTGCTCATATATGTCCCAGGTGACCTTCTGTATGCACACACAGCTAGCGCTGACTCAGGTTTTCGCACACACAAGCGCACGCAGTCAGGTTCATTTAAAGAATGGAGGCGGCCATCGTTCAGTTTGATTTGGTGTGTCCACAAACACTCAGCTACTGAGAGGTCATGACGCACTTTGCGCACACCCTTTGAATATTTCACATTTAATCCTGACTGTGACTAATCGTATCAAACAGGAAAAAAAGGCTTGAAACTCACAAAGATCAAGAAACCTCTGGATTTGGTGGCTGATATCAGTAAAGGACTGTTTATATGGCTAATTAAAACCAATATTAGTTGAAAATATAAACATAAAGTCATCTTAAAATATTCTTTTTTATAATAGAGCTGTTCTGCTTGGGTTTATTGAGTGTCTATTTCTGGGATTTCTAGGAAATTTTGTAGGAGCTTCCATTAAAGCTTACTGTGCACTTTTTGTATGTTTATGGGGTTTAACTGGCTTATTTCCTTACGAATGATTCATGTGTGGAACAAGAAAAAAGAGAAAAAAAAGGGCTGCAGGGTGGGAGATGAAGGCGATGACAGAACCTGTCTCAGGTCAAAACATTGATGAAAGATGAAAGATGTTTTAAAAAAAGAGAAGGAAGGAGACCTTTTTTTTTATTTTCACCAAAATGCAATACAGTTAAAGTTAAAAGTGCATTTTTGAAACCATCTATTTAACCCCAAGAAGGTCCCATTGAATGGTTGGCAATGTTGGTTTTTACACACAACCCTAAAGTCACTGAGCAAGTGTCCCGAAATTTAAGTCAAGTCAAATTTATTTATTTAGCACTTTTCAGCAACAATGCAGTTCAGTGCTTTACTTTACATCATAAAACAGAATACAATAAATGAACACAAGTAAAATAAACTGAGGATATAAAAAGCTAAACTAAACTTATCTAAAACAAGTCATACTAAAATAAACTGAGGAAAACCAAACTAAGAAATAATAAACTGATAATAAGTTAACATAAACTAAACTAGGATTTAAAAACCTCAGCTGAACAGATTAGAAATGATACAAGCTAAACTAAACTAAACTAAACTAAACTAAACTAAACTAAACTAAACTAAACTAAACTAAACTAATGGCACCAGAAGGTTAACTTAGAGTTAAAACATTTCAATAAAAGGCCAACTGAAGGTGCCAAAAAGCAAACTGGAGAAAGAAAGAAGAAAAAGAAACAAAGTAAATAATATTAATAGACATATAGCACATAATATTATGTACTCAAAGTATTGTACTGGTGACTGGGTTATTGTGCACAAAAACAAACTTCCTTATTGGAAATAAGATTTAAGATTACACAGACATTTATGCTCAGTATTTACTTTGAATATTCGAGGCAATTTTTGTAATTACCAGAAAAGAGATGTGCTGATGTAAATGCTTCCAACCATGTAAGAGTCAATATTCTGAAGTACTGAATACAGAGATAGAGATCTGTTTCTATTTCCCGTTGTTTCATTCACTGGAATGAAGTCATGCAACTGAAACACACTCACCTTGTTCCACCTCAGAAACACCCATATAACCTCTGTGTCCCAAAGTAACAAATAAATGATCCATTTTATGTACAGTAGTCAGCTTCAAACTCATGCATTTGATCAGATTAAAGCTTTAAAAGCTTTTTCATTGATTAGTTTAGATGTGAAAAACATGAAATGTGATCAAGTTAAAACAGTGCAGACTTTCAGATGATAATTTACGGATAAGAAGACATTAAAGCTCAGTTTCATACTGTAATAATAAAACGATATGGGTGTCTTTACGCTTCATTATTTTATCTTCAAGATATAAGAACTTGCCTAAAAAAAGATTAACTCTTCTTCGAGTTGCTTTGGGTTTTGTCTTCCTGGAGGAAACTCTATGGAGAGCCAGGATTAGAAATCTTTCCTGGCCTCAGCATTCCCCAGGAAAAGCTGGAGTGTCGCTGGGAAGAGGGATGTCCGGGTTTTCCTCCTGGAACACTTACCTTTGCAAATCGACCAAGACAGGCAGCTGAAAAATTGTTGCCTGCGGCCACAGGCAAAACGGCGATAGTGGTTTTGCCTGTGTGTGTGCGTGTGTGTGTGTCTGAAAGGTTAGCAAAATATCTCTCATCAACCTCATCAAAAGATTTTAATGACAATAATTGCTGGATGTACATCTATAACTGATTAACCTTTGAAGTCAGCCCATTTCAAGATGGCTGCCACAACCAGCTGACCTTAGACAACACTAACTCAGTCAAGTTCACAAATATTGAGCTTAAATGTGGTGTGGTGGTAGCTGAGAGTCATCATCACTCTTTGTGCAGAATGTTGTTTACAAGGTTTGACTAAAATGGCTTTAAGAGGATTTCTGTTTAAAACTCTGGGATGAAAGGCGGCGGGCGATATGCTGGACCTTTAATTCAAGTTGTTTAAAGTTTAGTTTATTTATGAGCTGAATGAGTCAGATTTTACCACCAATCCTTTTCAGACAGGAACGGCTTCATCAGCTGGTTGAAGCCGCGTTATTCAGTAGACTCATACAGTACTTCACAGCATCAAAATGTTCATTTACTGGAGATTAGAGTTTCGTCCCAAAGTCCTCACAGAGTTACAGTTTCCTCACGTAATTTATATCGACACAAATAACTCAGTCTTTCTGCAAAACAGAAAGTTATTTGTGTAAATAACTTTTACTCAAGGCTCATTTAATAGAAAAAGAAACATTTAAAATGTGTAAATTGAAGCAGTTAAAGGTAATTAGCTCTAAACTGGCTGCAGAAGTGAATGAGGTTCCTTTTTGTCAGATCCTTATCTGTCTTCGTGCCAAATAAGATTTATTTTATCTTCACACGCTCTGCTCTTCTTTCTGGATCATGTTTCTCTGGCCTCCCTGCCTGTGGACTCCCTTTTTTTTCTTTCTTTTTTTTTTTTTAAAAAAAGAACATTAAAGGAAACAGTTATTTGCTTTGCACCTGCCCGCCTCAGGAGCCTTGTATGCATTTGGGATCCTCCTCGATGCACAAACATCTTGACATTTTTGGGATGGAATTAAGATTTTTTTATTTTCACACCCTTTATAAACTCACACGACATGATACAAAATCATGTCTCAAAGTTCTGGGAGGTTAATAAAAAATAATCTAGGAGCAATACATGTAACCAAGAACCAGAGAAGAAGCAAATAAAATAAATTAAAAGAAGAAGAAAACTCTGCAGCAGTTACAACTATCAGAACTGTTGTGCAGAAGTGAAGACGTGCAAAGATTTGAGTTTCATGCAGGAAGCAACGTTGCTATAAGTGCTAAGAGTGGATAAGGAAAAGAAGAGTACATTAAATAATGGGTTTAGACTTTTCCATGAATATTTTATAAAATCTCTCAGGTAATATAATATTATAGCACTAAAGTGTTTCAAAGGGGTTAAAATCAGCTCTATCCTAATTTCAGTCGACAGCAAAATAAGGAGTTAATGTTGATTTACACGCAGGCTCAAATTCTGAGGCATATTTGTTTTGTTTTATTCAAGTCTCATATTTTTTCTCTTTACAGTTAAAAAAAGAAGAATCAACTCCTGATAGATCTGGTGATAAAAAAATTTTCACCTCCATCAGTTAGAAAAAAAGCTGGCACACCCACACACACACACACACACACATGGTTTGACTTTTTCTGGTCGATTGCACTCCTGTTGAGTGTGCAGGGTGTTTAATGCACAGTGGATTATCTGAGGAGAAATAAAATCAAATTAATCTTTCCGGAGGAAGCTCTTTAGTCCACATATAAGAATCATAAAAAGTTGTCGTATAAAGTAAACTTTATGAAAGCTGCAGCCTGAGTGAAGACGTCTGAGACACCAGTGTGTTGGATTGAATTTATAATTAACCTTTTTTTGTTTTTTACACATTTAGCACTTTAGTGTTGTTGTTTCTAACATATAGGAAAGTAGCTACCTGGTAAAATAAGCTAATAAGTGACATGCTAGTCTTTGCAAAGACTAAAAAACAAACAAATCAAAAATATTTAGGTCCTGATTTAAAGTTAGTCACCTCGAAAGTCTGTCCTTTATCCAACCTTTGTAACATTTTCATGTAGCTTTGACCACCGAGCCTCTGAGTAAACAGACAAACGATCCAAAATGAGACTACAGGAGTGATGAAGGAATGCTTGTTGCCTGCAGCCTTGCAGGTCAAAGTTTTAAACAACATCTACAACCTTTTAGTGCTCAGACTGCGTGTTTATGAATGACTCCCAGCTACTACCACACCAGATTACAGCTCAGCATCTGTAAAACCCACTGAGTTGTAGCTGTTTTTATGTTTGCAAAGGTCAATTAGGGTAATATCTCCCTGGGCTAATGTTGGGGACGAGTTGAAGACACAGCATTAAGAGAAAACATGCAAATTTTTACCTGGAAGCCCACTGAACGACATGTTTGCACAAGCTCCCCGCACAAATTCAGCCAAATCTTCCCAGTCATTTGCATGCATACAGTAGCTACAGCAGAGGAAATTTGTTGCCAATTTTTTTTATTTTATTTTTTTAATATGATCAAAATTCCAGCAACACGAGAGCGAGACCCTGCAGAACCGTCCCAAACGTTTTGAGACATCACGGAAACTCCCTCGGGAATCCCATTAGCAGTTTGAAATGAAGTACAAGCATCAGCTGTGGCGGCCATCTTGAACTGGGCAGACTCCAGACATCCATTGATTACTTGAGTGTCTGGGTAAAATCAGTCCACTGGTTCGGGAGATATTTTGCTAACAAACAGACAGGCAGACAAAAGCAATGACATAACTGTCTGCCTTTTTTTAGGTGATAAAAAAGTTGACTTTAAAAGTAAGAGTTTGTTACACAAGAAACAGTGACACCATGTTTCCAGTCACAAGTAAGAAATATTAAAACAAGGTTTTTAAAAAGTAAGTAAGCCATAAAAGTTTGACAAATGCTGAAAATAAAGAAACTTGTTACCCTGTTGTGTCAAAGACAGTTCTGTCACTGTTTGGAGGTTCTGGTGTTTTTATTCTGTCTGTCGGGATTTCTCTTAGTTTTCAGTTGTTTGGATCAGAATGCTCCAGTTGTCTTGTTTCTGTCAGCTCCCTGACGCTGCTCTGTGTCTCACACGTCAGTCTGTTCAGCCCTGTTGTTTGGTTTCACCTTCACTTCTGGTTTTGTTATCAGTTAATAAACAATATTTCTGGAGTCTAATCCACCTGCCTGCACTTCCACCTCACCAAATACCACCCGACCATCACAAGTACTGAACCTCGCAGCCCTTATGATCTATTTAATCATTCTTTACATACATATATTAAAAAAGAAGAAGCTGGAATGTCACATTTTTAAAGTAAAACAAAACGATTCAGGAGCTGTTCAGGGTGAAGTCAGTTTATTTATCAGATGCAGTCATTGTCTAACCATCAGTTTGGAACAGCAGAAACATTTGAGGGTTTAAAGCTGTTTGTTTATATATAAATGATTATTAAACTGCATGAAAGATGGCTTCAAAACATCTCTGACACTCATAAGATCCTATCTCACTGAAATGTTTCCATGTCTATCATTGTTTGTTTGTTTTTTACTAATTCTTTCAATAATTCTCAGAATAGACATCATTCCTTAAAGTTGTGATTTTCTTGTTCAATAAGTACCATTTCCATATTCCTGTTTATATTTAACCATAATCAGCAGGAAAGCAGGATTTTGACGGCTAAGTCCCAGATTTAAAGCTTGAAAACAGCAGATTAACATCAAGGGTATTTATGAGTTAAACCAATTAAAAAAAGAAAAACACTTAGATGTGTTAAAATGATGTGTAGCATTAATACAACGGCTGTACGCCTTTAATTTGGCATGAAATGAAAGTGAGTTCCAACTGATTGTATTTACTTACCTCTCACTGGGGGAAAGTTGTTTGCTTAAATGCTGACTCAGCATTAACACCTGTTCCTGTTTCTGTACATTTTTGGCAATTAAACTATTTCTTCATACCTGGCCCTACTTTAATCAGTTATATATCAAAATGTTTGGCTCAATCAGGAACAGTGTGCTGGGACTATTAGTATCTGTAACTATTTTGACATATTTACTTTATTTACAAAGATTTTCCTCATTTCCCTTCAAAAACTTTATTCTCTGAAATCTACTTCAGCATCTCTGCTCTGTTTTGGCTTTTTATGTTTCTTGTAGCTTTTAGCTACTGTCTTGATAATTTTGTCTTTTAGCTACCATTTTGCTAAATTTAGCTTTTTACTACAGTTTTGCAAATTCTAGATTTTAGCTACAATGTAGTTGCAATTTTTAGCTTTTAGCTGCTGTTTTTTTCTAATTTTAGCTGTTAGCTGTTCTGCTTGTTTTAATTAACAATTCACTTAATTTATTCTTGAACAGATTCCAGCAGTCATTCAGCTGTCTGCAGTCACTCTGTGTTTTTGCAAAAACTGCAAATTCTCTTGCTTTTTATTTATTTCTTTAATCTCTCACCACTTTCAGTTGTCTCACCTAAGAACTGAGGTCAACTATTGGAGTTCTGAACCAATCTTGAAGGAAATGCATGCCAACACACACACACACAAACCTGGGTTGTGTGCAAAAGTAAACACGGCTGCCCTATAAATATAAATTGCAGTCAATGGTGCTGGAATTCCTTTTCACTCAGTCACCGAGTCACTTGCCCTGGCTCCGTCTCCCTTTGTACACTCCCCCAGCAGGTGCTTTCACTTGAGGTTTAGCTTGCAGTTTTGCTTTAGGCTGTGTCTTTCAGGTTAACTGTAATTCTGCCAAAAAGCCTTGGAAGGAGGGGTCTCAGGCCTCGACCTGGGGCTCAGCGTCGACCAGCAGGAGGAAGTGGACCGAGGAGTCCCTGCTGTCTGCCTCACCTCCGACCTCAGGCTGAGCATCGATCGGAAAACTTCTGCCCATCGGAGCATCTTTGCTGAGGTGAGAAGACACTGGCCTGAAACAGATCGCTATTTCTCTTTAAGGGAACGATTTGTATTTTTGAAAAAGGTACATTTGTGTGGTCCAAGCTGTGCTTTAAGAGTGCATGTGTTGCTGCTCATGTTTAAACGGCCCAGATGTGCAGTTTGCACCTGTCTTTTTCTGCAGTTGATAAGAGAATTGTCATTTAATGTTTCAGAGAAAAGCAGAATAAAAGCAGGAATCACATCAGGCACAAGAGCAATGATGGGAGACGAACTGTCATCATTTTTAACAATAATTAATTGGCACAGAGACACTAAATATTATGTGAAAATAACATAATTAAAATGTGTTATAGCCACAAGTTTGGATTTTATTCTAAATCGAATAAAGACAGATATCACATGATTTAAACTAAGGTGTCTTAGTGATGTAAGACATTTAGGAAACTGCTGAATTCCCTGAAAATGAAGAAGAAAAAAAAAAGAGGGTGAGAGGAGTCAAAGTGTGTGTTTGTGTGTGTTTCTTGTAGTTTTCACTCCGATGGATCAAGTTACGGATGTGGTTTAATACAAGCTGCCTCTGGGGTTGTTGAAAGGCAAACACTACAACTTGTTTCATGAATTCAGGAATTTCCAACACTTTTGTCTTTGCTGTCCCAGTTAAACCAGTAAATAAATACTGTGTTACTTTCATGTAGTGAAAAAAAACCCTTAGAATTAGAGATAACACATCTGGATGGGATGTTCTGTTACTTTTGTTTTTTTATTGAATTAATGTACATCATTAATTCCAGCCCAACTCTAATCTGACTTTATTAAAACTGTATGAAAATCAAACGTCTGTCATTCCTTGGAGGAATGCATATCGCCCGCTACCTTTCATGCCAGAACTTGATCACGTTCTGTTGAGAAGGGACAGAGTTGTAGCTATTCTGGTCAAACGTTGAAAATGATTTTATGCAAGATCTTAAGAACTCACACACACACACGCACACACACACTGGCAAAAACATAATTATCCGTCTCCACCTTTTGGTTATAGGCGATAATTAAAAATGTTAATAGTTGAGTTTACTTTTCATGACTCAGAAAACTTAATAAAACTTGGCCCATGTTGATCTTTCGCTAACTATTTTGCGTCATCAACGTTTATTTAATGGGTAACTAAGAGGAAAGAAAACTCCAGCACCACCTTTTATTTTGATCTGTTTGTTCGGTCCCTATCCAAGGCACCGAAGTGAAACGTGTTAACAACCTCAGAAACACACGGCATTTAAATATCATGCACAAGAAAAGCAGGAGTGGATGCTCCTTGTCTTCTGGTGGACCATCTTCACATAACAGAAGGGTGTGATGAGACGACACACATGAGAATATGTTGATGTTAGAAAGCCGACTTTTTTATTTGTTTATGGGAATGTTTGATCTTTCTGTGCACAACTTTGTTCTCTCTCGTTGGCGGTGGCAATAATTACTGTCACACTGTTGATTAAGGCTTTTGACATGTTGTGATGATAATCTGTGTTTGTTCTTGGCGTTGAAAACTTTTAGTAGTTGATTGATTCTTTCTCTGAGGGTAAAAGTTGTTCTTTTTTTTCATTTTGAACTTCTGGCAGATAACTCCTTCATCTTTTGTAGGCTACAAAATCTTAAAAAAATATTTTATTTAAACTATTAATTCAGCTACCAAGACAGCAGCAATAAAGTCAAATACAGGTTAAAAACACTAAATGGTGAAAATATAGAGATTTATGTGTTGCTAATAAGCACAAAAGGATACCTATTTAATAGCATTTGTACTTCTAAATGTAAAAACAAACGACAGATTGAAGTTGTATTTATGATGGAAATTCTTCTCATTATTCCTCCCATGTTTCAGAAACATGGGAATCAGAAATTTGAAATTCAGCTTTTTTTTGTCAGTTCAACTTTAGAGAAAAACTCTAACCCTGATGTGCACCAACCCAAAAGACCAAACCTTCATCCACATCATCTCAGCTCTGCTGATTAGACTATTTCAAGGCAGATGATAATAAAAATAAAAAATTGAATAATATCAATTCTGATATTTTGAGCCACCCGGACACAAGTTTCTTGTCGGTCTTTCTATGAAGCAGATGACGGGTAAACTTCCTAATTAGTGTGAAAGTGTATCAGAGTATCTAAATACAAGCACCTGACAGCAAACGATTTAGACCAGCAACAAAGTTTTTGATGTGGTTCAGTTTCCAAGACTACTGGCCTGATGCCTGTGCACCTGACAGCAGGAATGATTCACCATCAATCCCCCACCAGCCGTTAATTTATCCCACACAGGGCTGGTGCAAAATAAAATAAAAAGCTGTAAAGGTAGACACACTTGAACAGATAAGAAGAGGGGATTTGTGATGGTCGGAGCAAATGATGCAAGGTTCTGCAGATAACACAGAATTAGCCTTTATCTGCATTTCATAAAATAGACTAATACCTGTAAACTCACGCTTCACAGGAGTTTATTTATAATGTGAACAGAGCACCTGCACTTGTTACTGTGGCCATAAAAGGTGGCTAAAGCTGCAGTACACAGATCCAAGTCACTTCACCCCCAACCATCCGAGTTTCTTTCAAGCAGCAGTTATATGAGAAGTCTGGTCATTTTGGACGTAATGTTTCCGTCAGATAGTTAACAATAGTTAGTACCTTATCAGCTGTGACTTCAGTATTAGAGCTTGGAGTTTGGAGAAAAGGGCAGAAGTCTTTGTCCAGATTTGGCTAACGGATGGACGAATGGCTAGCCACCAAAGACCCTTTTATTAAAATCAAATTAAACTTCTACACATTGTGTGACACTGTTTGTTTACTTTGTCGCTGGTGTGTGTGCTGTGCACAGCCCATGTATATAACAACGGTGCTGAGAGGCTGCTGAATGTATAAACCTGCATGTCAAAGTGCCATCAGTCCAAATGTTTACTCAACTCCAGCTGGACTGATACGTTTAGAAGCCTCTCAGCACACATACGTTCACGAAGTAACATGAACACTGTTTGATTGAGAAGCATGACAAACTAAACAAACACGGTCATGCAAAGGTTTAAAGGTTTAATGTCAGATAATGTAGTGCTCTGTGACAATGATCTGTTGTTTTTGAGAAAGACTTTTTTAAAAGCCTGAAAAACAATTTAAAAAATGGGGCCCTGCGTGGCTAACCATTAGCCTAGCCTGAACAAAGACTTCTGCCCTTTTCTCCATACTCTGCTCCGATGTCACGGCTAATACGGTACTAACTATTGAAAACTATTTGACAGAACATCACTTTAAAATGATCAGACTAACCCTTCAGGGAAAACGAAGCTCAACACAGGGATGAACCTCCTTCTTTTACTCTTGTTCTCAGAACAATAACTTTCTTAGTTGGCCCAAGTTTCCCATGAGAAACAATAAAGAAGAAAGGAAAAACTCTCCCTTTAACACTTACATGGCAAACAGTCACGCCTGGCTGTCCACACTCCCTAAACTCCAGACTCAAACAACACCAGCACAGCGCTCTGCCAACATTTTGGTCAACATTAGATAGATGGAGCATCCAAGTTAAACAAGACCAGACTTTTTGGTTGTTTTAATCCCTATTCATTAACTTTAATTTAAACATTAGCTGACATAATGTCACAGAATTGGTCAGCAACGATGATGAATTAGCTCACAGGTTAATCTTAAGCTACACTGGTTGCACAGGTTTTAACACCTTCTCAGTATGAGGCTTCGAAATGGAAAATCTTAGTATTTCTTATCGGCATCATAAGCTTTTGTTGGTTTCATTCTAGCAGTAATGTCACAAACAAACAGATTTAGTCAGTTTATCGAAGCAAATACTTTTGTTGAAAATATTACCAAGCATTTAAAGTAAAAAAAAAAAAAAAAAATCTGGTTCTCATGATGGATAAATGCTTGCAGTGAGTTATTTTCTTTTGGTGTCAAAGCCTGACTTTGCTCAGTAAATGGAGCGAGCTCTAATGCTCCTGAAATGAATATCAGCGTCTTGACCAAACTCATTTAGAGATCAGTCAGGGTCTTAATCCCTCTCTCCTTTGGGGGGTGTGAGTTTGTGTCTTTTTTTTTTTCTTGTGTCTCCTCTTCCTTTTGGAAGAAGGTAATATGGCTAAATTTGCTTTGCTAATGGGTTTAGCGCAAGCTGTTGCAGAGCAGAGTTGACCCACAGCAGCAGGCTGGGATGCCAAAAGCTTTTAATCTGACTCCTGATGGAGTGAAAGGGAGGATGGGTTGGAGTTTACGGGAAGTTTAGAGATAAAAGGAAGACCAGAGGGAGGAGGTTTTACAGCAGGGGGGTTAAAGACCAAGAAGCAGACTTTTTGTGGGATAACTTCATTTAACTTTTGCAAAAAAATAGTATTTTTACAATTCTTTGATCAAGTATAAATTTGTGAAATCTTGTAAAGCTTGGAAAAAAATGTCCCAGAAATTAGTAAACTAAAGTTGCATACAAGCTAAACTGCTAATGTGTGGATTTAAACCCAACATATCCACCTTTAACAATCTGTCACAGTCACCAAACACAGTTACAAATGGTCATTTTTTGTTCCAGGACCTTCATAAGATTGTTTCTGCGTGGGGAGAGACTTCCCTAATGGTGAAAAACACAAGCTTTAATAAAGCTTTATTTTCACTTACGTTCATCTCAGATTCATCCTTTAAGTTGTTTCTTGCAATCAAATATTTCGCAAACTTTACGAGACTTTAATTGTTTGCCTTGCAGCAAATTGAGCTAATCAAGCACTGAACATGTGCTCTGTGGAGACACACTTCCTTTACTGCCACTTCACCCTCAGCCACTGATAACCTGGTGTGTGACAGTAATGTGTCGTCCCATATGCCAGCTGTGGCAGGTACAAATTATTGGTGCCATATGTGAGATTACGCTTGTGGTACAGCTTATGTCCGTAAATGCTCACCTTTGCTGACGATCTCTGAGGATCAACCTCACAGCCTTCAGTTTTGGCTTCATTAAAAAAACCACCACCAACAACAACAAAATTAAAAAAAACGTATGAGTTGTTTTTCAAGCATGCGGTTTGTTTGGGGCACATTTTGTTCACTCTCCTCTCTGCATTATCTAACTTCTATTTGATTAAAATCTCCAGCTGACAATGGAGACAGAGGACTGCAGAGACGGCACCTTGAAGGCTCAAACAGGCGGCAGAGCTGCCTCAGGTCTCAATACAAGTCACCTACCCCCAAGACACGCGGCATTCTGGGCCACTGACCCACACATAAGAGACTCAGTCCAATCCATTTTGCCCCATGCCTGTCAGCGCTGTGTGTGCTTTAACTCTCCTCGGGGTTCTCTTCCCAGTATCTCCGTTAGAACTCAGGGTTCCTATAAAGCATTAACCAGCACAAGTTCACCTCACACACACAGGCTGAACTCTGATGGAGCTTCTTACAGAACAGATGCTGGTTTAGCAGCTAAAGAATTTCAAATAAGGAACTTTTGGAAAAGGTACCGCTCAATTTTTGTCAGCTTCAGCAGCTGTTGTTTTATTGTTTGCATGATTTTTAGATCAAGTTCAGATCAATGGTTAGAAATTTATCCTGGCTTGTTTCGTCTGCATTATTTTCAGAACGCAGTCATGTCACACCCAGTGGGAGGTTTATCAGAACAGTACGGGTCCAGAATCGGGATGACGGAGGACTCCCTCATTCTTCTGGAGCGAAACAGAGGCTCTGAGGATCCCTGGGAGATGGTTGAGACCAAACCAAACTTAGAAGCCCTGGAAAGAGGCATCCCAGGCCTCTACTTCTCCTGCTACGACATGCTTCTCACTGAGGACGCCACTTGGCTGGTGAAAGTTTCGGACGCCCCCCCAGCGCTGGCTGTTCCCATGAATCACATGGAGAACCTCGAGGAACCGGAGCAGTGCCCCATCATCGACAGCCAGGAGCAAAGCCTCTCTCCTGGGCTGGTGGGGCAGGAGGAGGAGCGGTCTCTGGAGCAGGTTCAGAGCATGGTTGTCGGAGAAGTGCTGAAGGACATTGAAACTGCCTGCAAGCTGCTTAACATCACCCCAGGTAGGCTGTCCCCCTCCACACCTGTAGCTGCAGTTTGTCACCTTCAAGAGGCAAAGTGTTAATGCATCTAACTGACAAAGAAAAAAACAAGTGTTGCTCACAATTTGCAAATAATGAAATATTGATTCAGAGATTTATGAGCTACTGAACATTACTCCCAAAATCAACATATTCTTAGGGCAATCTGACAGATGTTCTAAATCATCTCCTTTCTGGTGAAAAGATGTGTTTACCTGCTCCAGGATCTGTTTAATCCTGACCTTTTGAAAACATTTTTCTGAACTGTGACAGTGATGATTCTGCACTGCCTGCAGACGTGTACACAGTCTTAAGGGCGAGGTCTCTCCTGGTTGGAAAGCAAACAATGGAAGTTTTTTTATATATATATGTATTGTACAGCCTCTAGCTGTTATAAACCTTGCGATACTCAGTTATCTGTTCTCCTGATTAGAACTGGAGAGACATAAAAACATAATTACTTGTGGTTTCACAAGATTTATTATGTGTAACAATAAAAAGCCAAAAATTGACCTAGTATGACTCTTTTCCTGCTGAAAAATGATTTAAAACTAGAAAAATGCTGAAATTTGTAAAAGAAATTGAAACTGAGTTGTTAATGTTAAAACAATCTGAACAAACGCTAAAATTAGCAAAGTAATAGTTTAAAGCCAAAATGAGCAAAATGTTAGATAAAAAGATAAGACCAACAAAACAGTAGCTAAAAGCCAAAAATGTCAAAACAGTAGTCAAAAGATAAGAATGATAAGAGAGCAGCTAGAAGCCAAAATTGTCAAATCACTAGCTAAATGGTTAATTTCAGAATGCTAAAACCAGCAAAAACAGTAGCTAAAAGATAAGATTTACAAAACAGTAATTAAACGTTAAAGCTGTCAAAACACCAACCAAATGAGCTGAAAGTTCTGATATATGAGTGGCTCTAATTGTGTGAAAGCTGAGTTCTGAGTGCTTGGTTGTGACAGCAGCTGGTGGTTTTCTCACGCCTTCCCACAGACCCTATAGAGTGGAACACAGCGAACGTCCAGAAGTGGCTGCTGTGGACCGAACACCTGTACAGGTTGCCCCATGCGGGAAAAGCCTTTCAGGAGCTGGCAGGGAAGGATCTGTGTGCCATGAGCGAGGAGGAGTTTCGCCAGCGCTCCCCACTGTGTGGAGACACGCTGCACGCACACCTGGACATATGGAAGTCAGGTAAGTCAGGACTATTTATTTAGGATCCTAGCCAGCTGCAGCTCATGATGGCTTTGTTATCTAAAGTTTGGCCGATGTGGGGCAGCTTCCAGTCTTTGTTTCTCTAAAAGACTGTGAGAACATTTTGAGTCATTTTTATTCTTTGCCTTCTTGGAACTTTTTAAACCCTTTTTAAGATCGTTCAATAGTTGTCTTTTTTGGACACTGGTTACTTTTCCATACATTTTCATTGCATTTCCTGATTTATGATGCCCTATAAAACATTTGGACATAAAAACGCCAAGTTTTATTTCCACCAAAACAGAAAACTTAAAGAACTAACTCTAACTGGAGAAACTGGTTTTTCTGTGAAAATGCTGTGTGAATACTGAGTGCTGAATAACTTTGCTGAAGTTTACACCTCAGTTTTAGCTTCTTTTTATGACAACGTACAAGTACTGGACAGAGAATAAGTGAAAAAGTAGGCAATGTCCAAATAAAAACTACCACAGATCTCCAGGAAGTCCTGAGAACCGATTAGAGGTGCCGTAAAGACCGCCGAAACCTTTGGCTGCTTGGAATCAGAGTAAAACAACTTTAGTAATGGTTTAAAACTTCTACAATATTGAAATGTTTCTGTGGCATTAATTAATTTGAAGAAAAAAAGCATTTTCTCCTGACTGATTGTTGTGTGTCACTCTTTTATCTCCAGCTGCCTGGATGAAAGAGAGGTGTTCAGTCGTAGAGACCAAAGCTTCAGGTAGGATTGATTTCCTTCTAATTTAAAGACATTAACCAGCCTTAATGAAAGTCACACAAAGTTTGAGGAAATAAATCTAATGCACGGAGCACTTTTGGCTTTTATTACCTCGAACCCATTCATTTTCTTTTATTTAACCCAATAAAATCTGCAAAGAAGTGGTCAAAAAAACAACTTTTGCATTTTCCATTTCATCCGTATAGGGTTTCATAATCTTTTGGTCTCCTATCCATGAGCCACAACATACTGACCTAAAAAAACCCCTTTGTGTTCTGTTGATAGGACACGAGGAGCTGTGGTCCGAGGCAGATTCGTCTTGTTCGGGTCAACCTATTCATCTGTGGCAGTTCCTCCGAGAGCTGCTGCTCAAACCTCACAGCTACGGACGCTGCATCCGCTGGCTCAATAAGGAGAAAGGTCAACATCTCACAGAGTCGTTACACAATAAGAGCATGCTGGAGTTGTTTTAATGGACAGGTTGTGATAAAAAGGAGCCACATGGTCACCAATCAGTGGTGCCAGTTAGAGGAAGGACGAGTATCAGTCTCTGCTGAACTTTTCTTCTGTTTTGACTAAAAGTTTAAGCTTATATTAACCCTGACAATGAAGTTTTGGTGCCTAAACATACCTAGCACTATACATTAGCTAAAGGAAGAAAATCACAAGCTAAAAGCAGCAAAGGTTAGCTAAAAGTTGCAAAACAGTAGCAATAAATAGCAAAATGCAAGCTAAAAGTAGCAAAAGGCTAGCTAGAAGCTGAAACTAGAAGGCAAAAGGCATACAAAACAATACAAAATACAAAAAATCATGTTTTTTCTGTTAAATGGGAACAAACAAACACATTGAACAGAAAGTAATGTTTTACAGAGCTAAATGTAGAAGCTTTGTTTATTTCTCCACCACCACTCCTACATTCACAACCAAAAGGTTTTAAAATAAAAAAGCTCCTTCCTGAGTCTGAAAGACTCAGTCTGATCAGATATGAAGGTTTAGGTTTAAAAGTCTTCCTTTGTGATAACAAAACATCTGAAGCACTTTTACCAGCTTTTATTCATCTTTAAAACTGCATCCCATCTGCTCCCAGATTTACTCGTTACCAGTTCTGAACACCTGGCTGTAATAAAAACAATTAGCAAACATTTTCACTAATATACTGCTCACGACTTTTAATTTTCCTCTTTACTTATCAAAGTTGGAAGTAATAAGATAACTGCTATATTTTTCTCTACATAAGCCTTCATCAAACCCTACCTTGTGTTTCCCTGCAGGTATTTTTAAAATCGAAGACTCGGCCCACGTGGCGAGACTATGGGGACTCAGGAAGAACCGACCCGCCATGAACTACGACAAGCTGAGCCGCTCCATTCGTCAGTACTATAAAAAAGGCATCATCCGCAAGCCCGACGTGTCTCAGAGACTGGTGTACCAGTTTGTTCACCCCGTGTGAGGCTGCAGCCGACGACCGGGACAAGAAAATGAGACACTTGCACTTGAACACCTAAACCTGACCTGAAACGTGTGCACTGACCGTCCCCAGCTCCACTGCCAGCTCTGACGTCACATCTGGCAGCAGCTGTGTGGAGGCCTCCCTCTCTCTCTCTGCAGGCGGCTGTGAGACAAAACAAAGTGGCCGTGGAAGCCTTTCCCTGCTGCAGAATCAAACAAACACAGATTACAATAAACGAACTGCCTTATCGTTTGCATGATCTGCCTGTTTCTGCTTCCATCATGAGATTCATGCCACAAAACGTTACACTAATTACTCTCCCAAACAAGCTTCAGGCAAGCGCCACTCAGCTACTCTTGTGTCTTTTCGGTTTCAGTCATTTTCCACCGGATACTGCCGTGCTTCTGAACCTGTTCGGCTCTTTCTCTGCACCTCACCTGAGGAGGAAATTGGACCTGAGAGTGAGCTCCTGAAAGCCTCCTGCGGCTGAACTGACAATGCCCCGTGTGTCATTTTGTCTCCTTGGTGAAAAGGGATGTCCTGATGAGGAGCTCAGTGTTTTTTTCCTGTCAGCTCTGGTTCGTTCAGCTGTAAATTTAACTCTAAGTTGTTGATGTTTAAGAACAAAGGGGCTCAAAACTAAACGAGCAGAGACACATTTTTTTTTAATGAATGATCAGATAAACAGATTAAAGGCCTCACATTCTTTGCCCGTTGCCTTTCATGCCAGAGTTTTAGACCAAGCTCATTTTATGTTGAGAAAAGAAAGAGCTGGAGCCTAACCTGAGAAATAATGTGATCTCTTGCTGTGTTGTGCTCAGAGTATGTGTTATGGATGACTCACAGCTACTGCCACCTCAAATTTTAGCTCAGTATCTGCAAAAATAGGCATTTTTGTGTTGGCTAATATGAATTAGCTATGGTGACCATCTTGAATTGAAGTTAATCAGTTGTAGATGTGCATCCAGTCATTACTTTCTAAAGGTTTCAATAAAATCCATCCAGTGGTTCATGAGATATTTTGCTAACAGACAAGAGCAGAAACATCATCATCCACCTTTGACTTTTCACAGTGGTCACAATAACTAACCTGCTCTGTCTGACATTTAATTGAAGGAATAACCCAGAATAGTTTTCTTCATTTTGCGCCACTAACCATGTTTTTTTAACAGATGTTGGATTGATTGCAGATCGCTTGAGTTTTCAAATTGCAATCCAAATAAAATAAGTCAAAATAGTTCAGTTTTAGACCTAATCTGTGCCACAGTGGTCAGCTGTCCTACACTTAAATAAAACGATTAGAGAAACGAGACAGAAGAATATTAATCTCAGTGACACGGTTGTGCATATTGTTTATATTTAAATCTATATTATTGCTTTTGAACTGTTTCATACTGTTTGTTTTCCCACCTTTGTTTCCTGTTTTGTCTGCGAATTTGACCGGCTGAGGAGGAAAGGAAACAATAAACTATTTTTGAACTGTATTTGTGTGAGATTTTCTACTACAAGTAAATAAAACTACATCAGGGGAGAGCATAACCACATGATTGGTGTTCTCAGTCAAATTCTCCACCGCAGCTTTCTTTTATCTCATCCAACAGATTTTATAAACGTGTCATAATTACCCCTTTTTCTCGGCATGAGTCAGAGAGTAAACAGCAGGCAGGACAGGGAGGCCCTGAGCAAAATGAAACACGTTATTCCCAGATTTTGTTTTGTTTTTTGTTTTGTTTTTTTTTAACAGAAGGAAAGCTTCCCTTTTTTTCTCAACGAGTAAGAGGTGAACTTGCCCTGACGTGTTCTGCTCCGGATTCTGATAGCACTGAAGAAAACATCCAGAGTCAGCAGGAAGTGAAGACATGAATCCCTGAGAGGATTCAACATCAGAGTGAAATGGAAATATGGAGGGAAACGATGTAACATCTCCTACAGACATGCAGTTGCATTTTCATGTATTTAAATCATCTGTATAAATGAAGGCCGTTTCCATCTTCCCTGTTTTGTCTTTGTTTTCAAAATAGTTTCTCAAACTTCTCTAAAAAAAGCCACAAAGCATCCGATTTTTATTTCACGCTGAATTATTTGTCATTGTCTTCATAGAAGCATCATTAAAAATGTCTAACAAGTTACTTTTACTCATTCTGTGAAGAGTTTTCTTTAAAAAAACACCTGAAGGAAGTAATTGTACTTTAATTCTGACGGTAATTGTGGGTTAGGACTGTCAGTAAGCAAACTCAAAACACTGTGGGTTTAAACTAAATAAAACAAATAAATGGAAGCCAACCACAAAGTTTGCTTAGAGAAGAAGATAGAGGAGTTTGTTTTTCATGACTGGATTTCCTGGTGTGTTATGTGACATGATGTGTGTCAAGGAAACAAAGGAAAACACCAAATAATGCAGATGAATTTCATTCAGTCATTTGCATAAACTCTGAGTTTCTGCAGCCTGAATCGAAGTGTTTATATATACTTAAATCTTTACAGATAACAAAAGGTAAACAGTCTGCTGGTTGCGTTAAAGTAAATCCCTGGTTGAGAAGAATATCTGAACTTTGCTGCTTCTGACAGGAGGTTCTGTTCCTGACAGCTGGTGTGTTGGTTGAAATAAATGTCGGTTCTTTGGGCCGCAGGGTGCTGAGGTGATTCTGAACTGACCTGTGCGTGTAAAGCTGTCTCATGCGTGTCCTTGTTGGACCTGTGATGGACTGTTCAGATCCTACCTCAGCCTGAACAGTCTGAGACAGAAGACACCAGCCCTCAGAGATCCTGAACAAGAAGACTGAGAAGACGATGCTCAGAGCTCTGGTCACTGCTGACCTCTAGTGGCAGCTTCTGTTCAATGAACGCTGAGGAGAGTTGGACAGATAGGATGTTTTAGTTTTTACGTTAATCCTAAAACCAGAAAACAGGGAAGATCGAGCCCAGTTTTACTCTCAGTCTTCATTTCCAAGGAGCTTCAGAAACATTGTTTTTATATGGGAAATACTGGTAGAAAGGCTCTGTTCAGTCATAGAAACGTCGGTTTATTGTAATGAGTTTCACTCATTAGCCAAGTGTTTGTAAGTGTGAGTAACACTGAAATATATTATTTAAATTTAGAGGTAAAGCTTTTATAAAGCTTTCATCCCATGGTGCTTTGCTTTAATCTTATCGCATCTGACCAGTAACTAAACATGTCTGTTAAACAACTGGATCATTTTTCATTTCCACATTTTTCATTGCAAAAGACTTCCAGGTGACGACTGTTACTGTCTCTGCCGTTTTATTCTCCAAGACTTTTTAAAGTTCCCCGGTTTTCAGATGACATTTTTTTTTTATTTGTTGCTTATACAGAAGAACAGGCACTACAGTTTGGAAATGACAGCACTAAGCTAAAAAAAAAAAAAAAAACAGACAGAGAAGCCCTCTAAACGTTTTTCACTGACGTCGCAGCAGGAACGAGACAGACAGGAGGTGTTGGAGGAGTTTTAAATGTCTCACTTGATGTAAACAGTCCCATTCTGTTTGAAAATGAAGAGACATTAAGACAGAGAAGATTTTCCGTTTATATGGTTATCAATCAGTGAATGAAGGGGCTGTGTCGGTGTGAACTGATCCAGATCCAGATCCAGTGCGGTCCGGGTCGGTCTCGGTGAGGGCTGAACGTCTCTGAGGTGGTGTTTGTGACAGACGCACACAGAGCCGCGAACACAACGGGAGACGTTTTCCTCCTGCGTTCTGTAAAAATTTATTCTGCACCTGCAGCAGAAAAGTCGAACATCTCATCAATATTTCAAACACAGATCCTCTTTCCACTTTAAACGCTGCAGCGTTTTCCTCTGACTCCATCAGCATCACCTGCCTGCCGTTCTGTCAACAAACCAGTCCTTCCCAACACCTATAAGGACTCTCAGGTTAGATTTTCTGATTGAAGCAAAAATATTTAAAAAGAAAAAAGATTAAATTAGATCCAATCTGCATTTTGGTACACATGGAAATAGCTAATCGACATCTGGATAGTGTAGGAGTTTTAATTAAAATGAGATTTAGTCGATAATTAGGAGGGAGGAAATCAAGGCCATGCGCTGGAGCCGTTCAGTAAACAGTGAGTGGGAACATCAACGTGCAGAAAACCACAGAGGCAGGAGCTGCGAGTCACAGGCGTTCACTCAGAGTAAACTCATTAACTGCACAAACAAGTAAATTAAAACTGGTTGGGAAATGGAGCGAATCTTCGTTTTAAAAACCAGCGACGAGTCGATGTTTTTAGGCAGTTTGTGCTCACGAAGCCTGGATTTTCAACAGAGGGAGGAAAACACATGGGAAGTGGTAGATGCAACAGGCCCGTCGTAGCAGACGGATAAGACAACGAAGGTTAATGTAAACAATCCTTCTCGCAGCATTTTGTCGAGTAAATATTCCATTTCAAAGACGAGCCCCGCTGAGAGCGACTGGGAGCTTTATTTACTGACGACAGGCTGCCTTTCATCTCGTTTTAAGATGCTAATTCAGCGACAGACTGTGGGACGGGGCAGGGGAGCTCAGAGAAAATGTGTTTTTTTATGTTCTTTCAGAGTTAGATGAGAAGATTAAAACAAAACTCCATCTGAGCAAATATGACAACCAGGCTGTATGCTGGCGTCTGAGCGCTACTGCTCTCCAGGAAGTAACCTGTGTCTCCTCTGCCAGGATGAGATTTTTTTTTCATTTCTTTATTGTCTGTTAGTTAAACTGTAGGAAAACTACCAAGCTCACACCATCAACATATATTATAACACTACACCAAATGTAACTATCTGAGAAGTCTGTTTGTTTTGTTTTTTTTATCAAAAGGGAAACGTTCTGGTGGTTTATGTGGAGGAGGCGGGGCGAAAAAGTTGAACTAGGAGCAAATACAACTTCAGGGATCCTGTATGGTGTCCAGTTTTATAATACATGTGGATGGTTTGCACAGCTTGTAATTCTTCCCACAGGCAGGTTTAAAGGACTTTGACAGACAGATGTTTCATCCAATCTCATGTTTTCTTTTAAAATGTCCTATATGTCTTTCCAGTTGCTTTGCTGAAATAAAGCAGGAAAATAAAGAGCTCAAACGAATTTATCGCTGCAGATTTTTGGTGACAGTATCTTTCTTGTGCTGCCACTCTCTGAAGACGAGGCTGGAAGGTATTTTTCTTACATTTGACTGAGCGGCGCTGCCTGTTTCGTTGAGATTAGCTAACCACCTGCAGGCTGTAGCTCTGTGCATTCATAAAGCTGTGAAATCCAACCCACAAGATGAAAGATAAATGCATATCCAAAACTTCCAAACTACTCCTCTGAGGCTAAACATGTACTGTAAACACTAAAGAAGAAAACACCGTATTCAACAAGGGGAAAAAACTGTACAAGCATCCAGACAGTAAAAAAAAAGAATAAAATACATGAAATGCACAGCTCATTCTTGCAACTTATGATGCCTTATCAAGTTCGGCTGAGAGAAAATGTCATGTTAGAATCAGAGCTGATGACAAACAGCTACAGTTTCAGCTGCAGTTTCTGGAGGTGATGTGATCCCGAGCAGTCTTCTTCATGATGAAGGTGAAGAAAGCGCTCTGTGGCCCGACAGGAAGAGGAAGCTTTGCTTTGAAGTCTCTGGCAATGTGCAGGTATGAGCGGACGGTTCAGTCTTGGTTTTAGCGTCCTCAGCTGGAACATTTAGATTGGCTCCACATAATTGGCCGGGTACAGACCCAGCTGGCCGTTGTCAAGGCGACCTTTACACCAGCCCTGATCATCCTCATCTTCCAGCTTTGTCAGCATGTCACCTTGATTGATGAATAGAGGCAGAAAAGTCCATCAGAAAGTAAAGAAGTGACAATCATACAGATGTCAAAGAGAACATTTAAGGAGCCATGAAAAGTTCAAGCTTTGCAAATTTTTTTGAAGTTAGTTCTTCCCTTTCTTGTTGTTCTAACTTCCTAAATGTAGAAATTTGGGACAACTTGGAGTCACAACTCTAAAGCTTCCAAACAAAAGACTGTTGCACCAGAACAAACACAAAGAGCAGCCTAACCCTACCCTAACCTTAAACCCGAACCCTAAACCCTAACCCTAAACCCTAACCCACCCCTAACCCCACCCCTAACCTTACCCTAAACCCTAACCCTAACCCTACCCCTAACCTAACCCTAAACCCTAAACCCTAACCCTAAACCCTACCCCTAACCCTACCCCTACCCCTAACCTAACCCTAAACCCTAAACCCTAAACCCTAAACCTAAGCCTAAGCCTAACCCTAACCCTAACCCTAACCCTAACCCTAACCCTGCCTTTGGCTCCCTATACCAAACTGTTTCAAGTCCATTTGACAGATTCAGGGGGATGCCATCGTGATACTAAACCCACACCTAACAAACCCTAAACCCTAACCCTAACCTAAACCTAACCCTAAACCCCACCCCTAAACCTAACCAAACCCTAAACCCTAACCATACCCCTAACCCTAACCCTAACAAAACCCTAAACCCTACCCCTAACCCTAAACCCTAACCCTAACAAACCCTAAACCCTAACCCTAACCCTAACAAAACCCTAAACCCTACCCCTAACCCTAAAAAAACCCTAAACCCTAACCCTAACCCTAAACCTAAACCCTAACCCCACCCCTAACCCCACCCCTAACCAAACCTTAAACCTTTAACCCTAACCCTAACCCCACCCCTAACCCTAACCCTACCCCTAACCCTAACATTTAGCCTGCTGAGTTTTCACTCACTTTAAATATACGCTGTAATGTAACTTGAAATTGTCTACTGAATGTTTTTCAAACCCACCCCAGAGAATCGCTGAAATACTGAACTGTTGCAATCTTGGAAAAGAAAGATAACATAGGTAAGCTAAAGCATATATTGTAAACTATATGTACAATGTTTGCTAACAGTTGTTAGAACATATTTTAGTTGCCCGGATAAAGTGTAATAAATGTCTGATTAATGAGGGAGGACTTTTTTCTTGACCCAGGATCTAACAGCTCATGACGGCTTGTCAAAAATGTATATTTATGTAATTTATGCAAAATTACATCAGTCAAAGCTGTTTTTAAAAACAACATCAAATTATCTGACTGGTTGCCAAATGTCTTCCATGTTCTGACGATATTATCCCTGCGATGCCACACATTTCAGATGGTCAGTGCTTTTCTTTTACAACACTCACCTGCTCTAAAGCTGAGCTCATCCTGTTCTTGGCCTTCGTAGTCGTACAACGCTTTGACTCTCACACCTTCGCCTTCGCCTTCAGAAAAGGGGTTTGGGCCTCCATTCGTGTCGCTGCCTGAGTTCGAGCCCTTCTGTTCGTCGTCCGACCACTCCGTGGAGGCCGTGTACGCCTGGTTCTTCTCATAGCTGCTCACACTGAACACAACATTAAACGCATTAACCATCCGTCTTTCTGCACATTGATGCTTCCCCTGCTGCAACTAATACTGCCACTTGGAGCGTTTAGTGTTTTTTTATAGCGCAGTTTTGCTTGAATGTGACATCTGAAGTAGCAGTTTTACAATTTGAATCTGTATTAGTTACTCACGCCTGGTTGGAATTGTAATAAAATGATTAGTAATGAAGAGAAACCCTGGATATAGGAGAAAAACTGAAGCAGCACGTGAAGAAATGGTACAATTCTGGAGATTATTTGCTTAGGGGATAAATATAAAGATTAAACGGAACAGACGGTACCTCCCCCTGTCTCCGGACTGAGCGTTGACCGCCGGCGCCTTCATGTTTGTCAGCATAACTTCATCGCTTAACTTCTTTGACTTCTCCTTCTTGGAGATGTTATGGCTAATGTCTGGGTTGTACTCCTGCAAGGTAAATGAATGAATGAATGAATGAATAAACAGTAAGGAATGGGCACCACTTTAAAATGAGGGTACCATATAAATTACTAATGAATAATTAATAATGCGGTCATTAATAAGCCGTTAATGAGCAGTTACTGTGAGTTACATAAAAAGAATAATACTGAATCATTTCTTGCCAAATAGTGAGCCAACATTTATCTGTACTCTTCTTTCTCTCTGTTTACTTATATTTTTCATAATTTTCATAATTTATTTAGCAATAAGTTACCTGCATATTGGTACAGTTTGTTTTGGCATAAAATGTAAATAACTAAAATAAAATGATGAAATAGCATCATTTAGATTTTCCAATGTGTATTAAATTTTCCTTAACTTAATGCAAAAAAAGAGAAATAACGAATACAGAGGAAGAAATGAAGAAGTCAACCTCAAACTTTGGCCAGTTCATGTGCATGCCAGGGCCGTGGATGTTGCTGAACCACTTCAGATCTTCTTGGGGAGAGGCTGAGGTGATGATCCGTTCAAGATCTCTGTAAACTGTGGCATAACTGTGAACAAACAGGAGGAAATGAGCGTGTGCAGACGGATCACCTGTCCTCACACGTGAACAGCGTCACACTCCACCGACCTTTGGTTCTCTGTGAGGTTGAGGTGGCGTTTGATATCCAGCAGCATCTCCCTGAGGAAGCTCAGCCTCTTCTCCTCAAACTGCTGACACTGGTCAAACACCTGCTCCATGTTTTCCATGTACTGAGGGGTGCACTTACTCAGCTCCTCCAGAGCCTTCTCATACTTCTCCTTCGCCTGTGTGGAAACACACACAAGCAAAACACTCTTAAAGATATATTTACTTATTTTCTCGAAGTTTAGACACCGTACAAATACCAAAATAAAAGGGCACTTATGTATTTAATATATTATTAATATGGTGTAAAATAACTTTGTTACATTTTGTGAGCTATAGTTTATTTAAAAAATCTTCTTAGAGCCAGAAACACTTCACATTATGTCAGTGGATCCCAACACTCAAAAAGGCCACAAAATAAAAACTCTAAATTTGTGTTTCTAATATATCTTCAAAACACAGCTGAGTCATTTTTTTAAAGGTAGCACTTCCTCATAAAGGACCCTTTATAAAAGATTTATAAGTAGGTTATTCTTGAGTTTGTAAATACTTTATAAAACATCAACAGACATTTAAAAACTGTTCATACATTGAAGCAGACTCACTATTTGGCAATAACTGGTGTATTTTTATTCCTTAAGGTAAATGTACTTCATTGCTAGCTTACTCTTTTAATAAATAACATTTATGCCAAAGCAAACTTTGTATCTTTAAACACTCATAATGTTTACATGCAGGTAACTTACTGACAAATGGCTGATATTTCAAATCTAATTATGAAGAAATGAATAAAAGGGAAGCACTCGATCTTACCAAACAGTGAGTCTGCTTTAATGTACGAACAAATGCTTTATAGAGTATTTACAAACTTGTGAATAACCTGTTTAAAAAGCATTAATAAATCCTTTGTAAACGAGAAGAAAAATATAATATGAGTGACTCATTTATCATGTTTCCTGGTTTTTGTGAGAATCAAACTGATTGTTTTCGATGTTTTAATGACTCAAAAGGTTCACTTGCTTTTTACTTCTGTGAAAAAAAAGGCTGATAAAGTGAAAAGCTAAATGTTTCACACAGAAACAGGTGAGCACAGTCCATTTCAAGAAGTGATTTTAGAAATGTTTGCGTAATGGTTCCAGCTCATGTTCTCACCTTCTGTGAGTCCTGTTTGCATCTTTCCAGTTTCTCCTGAAGTTTCTTCTGTTCAGCAGGTGTCGAGGCCTCTCCTTTACTGTTGGCCTCTCTGGTGGCGGCCAGCTTCTCCTCTTTGCAGGCTATGTGGTACGACTTCTTAGCAACCTCGACCTGAGCAGGAACGGTAACATAAAACACCTCATCAGGAGGCCTTCACAACAAATAAGAGGCCAGTTTTCCAAATACCCATTTCTGATCCTAGTTTTAAAAGACACTCAAACCAGCACGCCTTCTCAGAAACAACATCCTAATAACCAATCAATTCTGTTAACACCACAAACTATGATTTATTTTAAAATTTTCATTTTAAAATCATTGTGAACATGGATAATCCACCTGAATATAGACCGTTCTTTTGGTTCTTTTGTATTTTTTAAACGAATGAGCCTTTGTTGCCCAACCTCCCTCACCTCTTTCAGCTTCTTAGCCCAGGGTTTCTGGGCCTTCTTAAAGCCCTCCTCTGCCTCTTTGGTCTCCTTGAATCCCCCCATCATCTGTTTGTGGTACGAGTCCTTTTGCCAGTTCTTCACCTTCTCAAAGTCTTCGTTGACGAGGCTGTTCCTCACCTCGTGGTGAAGCTCGCTCACCTTTTCAGCCTCACCCATCACCGCCATCCAAGCTTGCTCCACTGAGCCGTACTGAGGACCTGGTGGGGAAATAAATCTTTGTTTTCACCTCAATAAACAACAGAAACAATACTGATTTAGACTCTTTAAAGAGTTATCTTTAGAAACTAGAAAAATTAAATAGAACAGCATTTTTGAAACATTCTTTATTTACTTTTAAAGCCTGCCACTTCAGCATGGTAAACACGTAACCTTAATAAAAAAACCTCCACAGGATTATAAAACCTCTCTGACCTTTATCTACCAGCTGCCTCCATCTCTTGGACCACTCCGTCAGCTGCTGTGCGTAGGCCTTCTCGATTTTGGCACGCTCCTGGATGCAGTTCATCAGATCATTGCAGAGTCGATGACCATCGTCGATGCGCTTCACTGTGCGTTTGTAGTTCCCAACCTGACATAATGACCAAAGACCATTGTGTAATATTCACTGTCAGATAGACATATTACTACTATTACTAGTAGTATTACCAGTTTTTCTAAGATCTATAAACATTTTGTTAATTTTCAAAAATCCATTACGTTCATGAAGAGGAATTACATAAATATTTACTGTATTTGGATAAAATTAGATTACTTTACAACAGTTGTGCCAATTACCAGTTACACCTTGCTTGTCCTCTAAATGTTACATGCTGGAACTCTAAAATTAGAAAAACATCATAAAATCCTTTTTTTAATCAAAAGAATATATACAAGTTTTATTAGTGGGTAATTTAAAAAGCCTTCTTTGTCATTCAGCTAACCCTGTAGATCCTTTTAAGAATATATTTCTATTATTTAGGGCTGTTAGTGGGCACCACAGCCTCTGATTTGACTACAAATCCATTTCCTCTTTCCTCCTTTATGCAGTTTCCTGTCTTCATTCAAATATAAGCAAAATGACAAAAATCAGAGTCTAAGTTAATTGTTAAACAGACTTACAGACTATCACATGAAATCTGAAGCTTTTTGGTTGTTAGGAAATACAGATGCTGTGCTTTTAAGCTGTTTGGTGCGTTCCCTGTTACACAGAGCGCTGTGTGAGATGTCACTTCCCGCTCCTCTCAACCTGCAGGTGATGCACTGAACAGGCAGGAGGGAACAGCAGGGAAGAGACTGCAGCTGCTGTGTGAGGACTTACGCAACAAAAAGTATTGAGGAAGTTAATGTCATATAATTTACAACTCTCCAAGGATGCAGGCGAGCAGCACCCTCCCACGGAGCTAAACGTTTTGCCCGGATACAGAGCTGAATAAATAACGGGAGGAGACAGAAACTTCCGGTTGCTGCAGTTGTTTCTCACCTTTGTGATCGTGAACAGCTGAATACATTTTTTGCTCGGAGTCTGATAGATATTTCCCTTTACCTGACTGTGAAAAAGACAATCTACGAACCTTAAATTTGGACAGAAATGAAAGCAGCAGGAGGATAAACGATTGTATTCAACACGGGGTTTTGCTTCAGCAGCAGCCAGTCGAGTCAGCAATTAGCGGGCAGCACTGCAGCAGCTCTAATGTGATGCAGAGACTGACGGTGATGAAGTGACTGTGTGCTGGAAGCAAACATTTTTACTGCTTCAGCTGATTTCTGAGCACACAGCTGAGCTGAAGATAAAATTTAAAGCATGAGAAAAAAACGATTTTAAAACCTGAAACAACAAAGTTGTGATATTTCTCTTCAGTGTAAGATATCCTACTTTCAACTCTCTGGAAGTAAATAACTCACCTGTATGTGCTCTGTATTTGAGAGAAGGTGGATCTTTTCCAGGTTTGCACACTGAGAAGAGCCACCAGCTCTTATAAATAATAAATGTGCTTCTGGGAACTTGTAGCTCAAATAACCTGCGACTCTTTGTGTTCAAGAAAGCTCGTCAGTGATGTAATTTGATGGGAGAAACTAAGAACAACGTGATACCAGCTGAGATAAAGTCTTCAATTTATTTTGACTTTTAAGTTAGTATTTATTGGCACTGAAGGCGACGGCAGAGCAATGATGGCTCTGTCTATCTGCGTGTTTGTGTGTATCGTTAGACGTTAAAGAAACTTTCAGAAAGTAATCATTATAAGTACATCTACAACTGATTACCGTTAGAAGTAAACATAAATCAAGATGGCACCCACAGCGAATGAGTTTTAGTCTACACAAAAATGGCTGTATGTCAGTGAATTTTACAGATACAGAGCTAAAACTTGGCGTGGAAGTAGCTGACAGTCATTCATAACACATAGTCCAAGCAGTAACAGATCACCCAATATCGCACGAGTTTGCACATAATGTTCTTGTCAAGGTTTAACCAAAACAAGTCTCAGCATAAGATCATCCTAATCTAAAACTCTGCCATGAATACTAGGCCTTTAATTTATTAAAACAGTGATTATTAAGTAAAAAATGCCAAATATGTGCAACATCAATCATTTTACCTGACAAAAATAATAAAAGTACTGGTAGTTTGCTGCTGAAGTAATGTATTAAAAAAAACAATACCTGCTGAGGGAATAATCACCTCTAACAGAGAGATCTGAACAGGAAACAAAACCAAAAAAGCTCACAAAGAGAAAACTGTGACAAAGGATGAGTTTGGAATCCACTGAAGTAATTAATCTTCCAATTTCCGAGACATAATTGAACTTCCTTCTTGTCTTGTTCTTGCATAATGGCTCTGAAACTTAGCAGTTTGTTGGTTTGCTGGGAAACTGTGTGGGCGTCATAACTTGGTGCGTGAAGCTGAAGCATCCAAAGATCAGCGAACCAACTGTGTTGATAAATGTGTTGCTGCTGATCATGCCTGATTTCTGTGTGTCTGCACTCAGCTGATATCTTTTGTCTTCTCGCCTCCCCCCCCACATGAAGTAGGTTTACTGGGAGTTCATCACAAGCTGGTGCCACGCCACAGTTTGGTGTAATCTGTCAAAGGCTTCTGTCTCACCTCCCAGAAACTGTCTGTGGTCTCCTCCTGGATGGCGTACTCGTCGTAGGCTCCAGACATGGTCACAGATTTGACAGGATGGCTTCAGGCTGTGGGGGTCTGCAGCAGAGTGATGCTCCTCATGCACTGTCAGAGAAAATGAGCACGGAGGAACGTAAACACTGAGACTGTCAACTGCATGGAAATCAGGATGTGCGAGACAAATTAAAGCTCCTAAAAACTGCCACAGATCTCATAAATCTGCTTTAAAGCTGAATCTAATAAAGCAACAGAAACAGTGTCAGCAGTTTTATTCAAGACAATAACAATAACAAACATCATTCTGTAATGATAAAGTAATTTAAAATACCTTGACACTAATTCATATTTCAAAACATCTCAGTTTTAGTCTAAATGAGTTTTCTTTCAGTCACAAAACTATAAGAATCTGTTTCCAGTAAAATGATATTTAGTATGAAAAATACACAAAAAAAAAACATTTAACCACACAGAATCGATACACGTGAATAAAACTGTGGACAACGTGACTCTGTGAGTGACAAACCAGCAGCTAAAATGAGCAAAACTGAAGCTAAAAGCTAAATTTAGCAGCATAGTAGCTAAAAGCTTAAAGGAAAACAGATTAAGTAGCTCATTTATTCTGTTCATGTTAGATCTAAGAAAATAAAGCTTCTCATTAGACCCCAGATAACCAGTATAATAACTTCTAATGAAAGTGTTGTTTTTTCACCAGTATGAGCTGCTTTAAAGCGGAGCACAGACCAACATGCAGAGGTTTGTAGATGAAGACGATCGGCACTGATAAGCTACTACATTAGTACAAAGTTTAAACCAAAGAAAACACGATTACAGATGGTTATTAGGGGAAATAAAACGTCAGCTGCCATCTTTACCACACGCCGATATCGTGGGATTTCAAGTACTTTGGATCCCCCCCAATCTCCTTCATAATCTGAGTACTTCACGCTGCGTCCCTGTGAAAACTATCAGTAAATGCAATAACTATTAACTTTCAGAGGCATTGTCTCAGCTAGCTTTTTATACAGTTTCTTAACAGCAGAGTAATTCTGATCAGCTAACATCTCTTACTTGAACAACTGCAGAAAGAAAAAAGAAAAAAAACATGGACATGATTGCTAATAACAGCTCAAAACACAAAATCATGGAATGAAACGAGCACCAGAGCGAAGCAAGAAGGCCTTTTTCTGTCTGTAGGAGGGCCAGGATCTGTTTCTAATGAGCTACAAACTCAGCATAAACCTGAGCAAAGATAAACTCCCAACACTAACGTTATCCTGGTGCTGCTGCAGCCTCTCACCCACCTCCGTCAGTTCAGGTTCAGTTCACAACCCACACTGCAATTTTAAAACGAGCTCCGCTGTCAAACTGGCCTGAAACAAGCAGAGGTTTTTACTTAGCTTTCGCTAAGGGCTAATTAGCTGCTGCCGATTTTAAAAATACATCCCAGCTTTTGGAAACCTTTACACGCAAACAGTCAACACTCTGTAATCACTTCCCCCTGGAGTAAAAATGAGATATACTTTTATTAGAAGTAAAATGATGATAAATTATAATTAAAATCATCTGAGATCTGTTAGCAGAGTGTGTGTGGGGGGTCAGTCTCAGCTACTACCACACCAAAATTTAGCTCAATATCTGTAAAACTACAACCATGTTTGTGTTGATTAAGGTCGATTAGCTGTGGAGGCCATCTTGAATTGGACTGACTCAGTTGCAGATGCACGGCCAATAATTGGTTTCTGAGTTTCATTCGAATCCACCCAGTGGTTCATGAGATATTTTGCTAAAACAGACATTATCATCCTTTTTGCCTTCGGTGGTGGGCGACAAAAACAAGACATTTCTGTCCTCATTGTCAATCTTAATAAGTCCCCGCTGTGTGGTGAGCTTTATTTACTTTTATCTAAGCACATATTTTAGAGGGTAACTTAAAGATAAGGAAATCAAATAAACTACATCATCAGGAGTTACACAGTCCATGCAGGAGCCCTAAAAAACTGAAGTTTAGATGTTTACACAGGCTTCAATCACAAACATTACAAAAACATCTAATGTAAGATATGAGTGTGTGCAGACGAGACATAACCAACAAACCACAAAACAAAAGCAACACAAAAAGAAACAATGTCCCAAACACAATGAGATCAAGATAAAATGCAAAAGGAAGATGCAAATGAACTGGAAGGAAAAACATGACACGAAAACAACCGTACGGAGACTCGTCTGACAAAGCTGTTATCTGTGCAGGGAAATGCCATCTGCAGAGGCAGCAGCTTTCATGGAGCCTCTGCAGGAATACTAAATATCAATAAACAGATGATGTGACAGGGAGAGCATTTGATAGGGATTTGTAATGTGGTGCAGCACTGACTGATGCCTTTTTCACTGCAGACGTTCATTAAATGACCAAAAAATGCTGAGAAGCTGTCCAACCTGTGATGTATGACAAAGTTTGCAAGTTAAATTAATAATTTGGCATTTAGGGAAATGTGCTTATTTGCTTTCTGGCTGAGAGTTTAATGAGCTGATCAATAATGCTTTTTATGTCTGTAGCTAAATGTGAAGCTAAAGGGCTTGGCTTTGCAACCAGAAGTTGAAACAAGAAAGAAACAGGTGGAGTGGCTTCATGCAAGGAGGCCAATCCACCCACCAGGACATCTAAAGCTCATTTTCTATCTTTCTTAAAGACATAACTTAATCATCTATTGTTTAATAAAGAGATATGAGATAAGCCAGTAAGTATTTAAAGTTTTTAATTACACTATTTAAAGAAAGAGGAACAACTGTATTAGCCAATAAAATCAATAAAGAACTAATCAGGCCTGCTCTACAGCCTGTGTCTGAGCTGCCCACTCTCTTCTTGTAGAACCATGACAGTGTAACATGATGGATGGACAACAACAAATATCTCAGAGTTGAAACTGTTGCTGCAACATCAGCGACACAGAGTCACGAATAAAGAAAGAAGTTGTGTTTTCGGTTCATTCATTTCCCCCCCCTTCTCCTGTGCAGAAATGAGTGGTGAATTTGGCCAATTTGGAGGGGTTTTTTCTCCTCAGTCAGAGAGAAAATAGTCTGCACGTTGTCCCATATTTGATCCAGTTGGCGACAGTTAGCAGATTGTTATTTCTGTACATATTTCATTGGGTAGTGACACAAAAAAGTGACTCATTTTACAGTAATTTTACATTAATGAAAACACAGCACACCTTTCCGTTTGGCGATGAGCGATAAATACTAGAATGCTTTCTGAGGAGCAAATCTGTTTCATTTAGTTTATGTGAGTTCGTAGGCATTATTTCTTTCTTGTACACTCAGTAAAATTTAAATAAAATTAACAATAATATTTATATAGTTTGCAAAACATCAAGAGTGTTTTTATATTAAAGCATCTATTAATTAGTTGTTTTTCTGGGTAAATCTGAGGCCGTCAGTTTTAAAGACTGTCAGGATATTGTCTTATTTAATTTAAAAAAAACATTAAAATGCAAAAGCTGTTAATAAAAAAAACTATTTGATCCAGATGCAGCATGAATCAAACAATAGAAAGAGAAGCAGCAGCAGCCATGTGTTTTGATGGGCGCTCAGGGGGAGGGGTGGAGCATGTGATGGCTATTTGGGTCAGTCGTGAACCAGAGGATGGAGCGACACATTTCACAATGAAAGGGAAACGAGGAAGTGGAGTAAGGATCCAAAAACAAGCTCAAGCCTAGCTGATCAAAAAGGAGAGTTTCCACAGCTAACCCAGCAAATGAAAGCAAAACAAACGCAGCAATGCAGCGTGGAGCGTGGAGCGTGGAGCGTACGCTGGAGGAGTGGGTGTTTATTATGCTTGGTTAAGCCATTAGCTCCATGCTGAGAGGGGGGCTTTTGTTCAGCCTTTGCTTTGCTCACAAACAGATAATCACCAAATACCTTCTTCCACTTTTTAATAAAACCCACACACAGACATCAAACTGTCAGAAATATTCCACTGAACCAATAATTCTAAATTAAAGTACACAAGCAGGTGAGTTATTTATTCTTAAAATGCTTCCTTTACAAACAGCATCTTCTGAGGTTTAGTTACCGACCCACAGCTTTGACTCACTCCTCCTTCCCCTTTTCAAAAGTACAGACAGCAGGCTCTGACCAGCATCCTCATCTTTATTAACAAGAGCATCGTGAGTCTCCATCTGTCTATTGCAAGAACACAAGCATCGAAATCAACACTGCAAGCCTCAACATGTCCAAGTGAGAGAAACCACAAGACAAAGGCTGCAAAGAGACCCCGAGAGCAGAACACAGCCCCCCACAACAACAACAAAAGCCTACCTCCAGTCCTCCATGAACGGCGGCTTGGAGGAAAAAAAAAAAAAAAAAGGAACACGTGGGCTCCTCTAGCAGGCAGCCCCACTCCTCATTGCCTCCCCTCCTGAGTGTTGATCTCTGCTCGGTGCAGCCGATTTGTTCTGATGGAGCATCAGTGTGCAGAGCAGGGGGAAAACGAGCCGCTCACTCTGATCTGTCACCTAAGAACCTTCCTGCCTGGAGTGCTGAGAAAAGTTGACGCGTGCGTCTGTTTTCCTGAACGACTGAGCGATAATCCTGTGATATCGTGCTCGGATGGCTCAGACAGAGCAGCAGCAGGCCAGAGAGAGGAGGCTGGGGGAAAGGGGGTGGGGTAGGTGAGCCGCAGCGCTGGAGATGCTTCAGTGTGGAGACGTGAGGCGTTCAATGACCAGGGTTTGGAGGGATCACTTTAAATTAAGAATATTCACCAGAAAGCAGAGACAGCTGATCGCCTCTTCAAAAGAATCACACAACAGCTGCTCCATGGCTCTTCAGAGACGACGGAGTTCAGAAAACATGGATGCTTTTAAAAAAAAAAACTTCCTCCCACCTAAAACATGTACACAATCCACAAAGCAAATGAGTCTAGTTCTGAGCCAACTCATTGAGAAAATCTAAAAAGTGTGAATTGTAAAACCAAATCTTCCACAAGTGCTTCAAATGCTCAAAAATGTATTTTTAATAAAAAGGAACCAGAACAAATGAGGACTGTCTATCCTCATGCTATCGGTAGCAGTCTGGGGTTCTTTTGTGTTGTTTCGGGCAGTCACCTCTCAGTGTTTACACTCCACAAGTTGACCAACCATAAAACAGGAAGTGTGTGAGTTTGGTCTTCCAAACACAGCTCTGATTATTCAAAAGCTTTGAATCAAGGCAAACCACAGAAGAAAAAACTGCACAGTTGGTTTACATGCATACGAACACAAACCTTAAAAACTTCTGAAAGCAAAGCAGGTACTATAAGCTGACACTATGTACTTATATTTGTGTATGAATAATGTACATCTCGTATCTTCTGTAAGTACTGCTTCTCTTGTGTAGAGGTATTAGTTTATCAGTAATGAGTGATACCAACTGTTCAGGAGGGGAACTAAAGTGAGTTTAATGTAAATAATGATAAAAGCAGGACCAACAATATGGGAGAATAATCCTGGCTTTAAGATATGAATCTGAATCTGATCTGTCCAAATATTAAAAAATAATCATTCCAACACTACATACTGTAAGAGCTACTTCAGTAACACTGTTCATCCACAGTTTGTGGGATTTGTTACTGACATTTGATGATTCACAGGTTCAGAGCTCAAGAAATCACAGGTGTGAGAAACGTCTGTGAGAGGTGGATGAACATATTCTAAAAGACTTTCTGCAGTCAGAGAGGAATCCAAGAAAAGCTGTTTTATAATCACAAATTTGTGAGTCAAAATACACATAGATCTGTACTGGTCAAATGCTTGAGAACACACACACACACACACACACAGCTGTTTGAGCATTCTGACTGGTCATAATTCGATGTACAGTAAAATTCATTAATGCTAACAATGTTTTAATTAAAAAAAACATGGATTGTTTACAAGAGATTACAACAGTACCAGGGTGGTCACATGTTTGGTGGAGTCAACCCTGAAACATGTAAAATACGTAAGCTCTTTGGAATTTTTACGGTGTCCAGAGAGCATACAAGTGCTGTTGACATGGCATCCATAAAATGATAAATAATTAACTTATAATGAAATTCAAAGAGCAAGATAACTAAGTGGAAGTGAACAGAAGAGGTGGAGCGGAGGACACACAAGTTTACTGGTTTCTATGGCATCTCACAGCAAGTGGTTGAATTCATTTATGTTGAAAGAATCCCTTTTTATCCACGATTTAAGATTATTTTCTTCAAATTAAAAGTAAGAATATGTGTCTCAAAATGTTTGGCACCACCTCCCTTCCCTTCCCAGTCTCACACACACACACACACTTCCCCTGGTCTGCCTCCAACTCTGAAAAATATAAACCTGCAAAACATTTGGCCTTTCAGACATGGCAGGTTTAACCAGTTATTCAAAAGCTTTGATGCTAAAGGTAAAGTCAAGACAAATCACACCAGAAATGGGAAGGATAGCTTTATAGCTCAGGACCACAGCAGAAATGTGAGCAATCCCTCATCTGTGACCAAACCGGTCGCTGTACAACCTGTTTTAATGCTTTGTTAATTGGACCGAGATCAATTAACGATTTACACCATTCACAACATCCCCACACACAAACACAGACCTGTTCAATGAGATATTGGCCCCATTATTCAAACGCAGCTCCTTTTCGGCCTCTCAGGACAAACTTTCTGCTGCTGCCCTCATCACATCGAAGGCCTATATATAAAGCTGCATTCATCAATAATTCACAGAGCTGTGTAAACAGATAGAGGAGATGACCAACATGACTCAGGTGCAGACACTCTTTAAAGTTTGATGTAATCTCACGTCATTGACAGGACACTGGGATTATAAAAGAACAAGATCAATATTATACAATTGCACAATGATAAATACAAGCAAGCACTTATCCTACTATGTGTTTAAAGCTATAAAGTCAGTTGGTTATTGCATCCATGAGTCATCCTTATAAACAACAGCACTAATGAATTAACTCAAGGCCCAAAGTATCCAGATTTCTCGTCTTATCTGACAACTTTAGTGGTTTCATGTAAAGAAAATAAACTGCTGTATTTTCTCATATGTAAATTTAAATGTGAACCTAAAGCACAAAAATTACAGCAAACATGCCAACATCTTTAACATCAGACATAAATACAAGTTCAGTAGCCCTGCTTTAACCAGCTCTGGTCTTTACGAGATACAATCAATGTCTCAATGATCAATGGGAGCAAAAGGTGGTCACCAACTCAGAGGCCAATTATCCAAACAGGAAATGAGGCTTGAGGCCATCAGCAGCTTGGAGACTATTGTTGGCTGATTTGACCTTTGCAACAGATGGACACCTTTGAACCTCTGTCAGAGTGGGACATAACACCCCAGAAAATAAATCATGACTCTTATAAGAGTTTGGTGTGTGTGTGTGTGTGTGTGTGTGTGTGTGAAGCTGTTAATTTTAAGTTTGCCAGTAATGAGAGTGCGTCTTTCATTTATTTAAAGGTCTGGTATTCTTTGTGGAATGCATATCGCCCGCCACCTTTCATGCCATCATCTTGTTATGAGAAGGGACGCTGCCATGGCCGTTCTGGTCAAATCGAACCTTGTAAATGATGTTGTGCACAGTCACATGTGAGATCTGACGAGACGTGTTAGCTCTCAGAGAACGTGCTGAGGATGACTCTCAGCTACAACTACATCAACATTAGTTGCAGCCGTTCTTATGCTGGCTGTGGTAAAAGCTGTGGTGGCCATCTTAAATTGGGTCGACACCACAGCTGTTGATGTTCATCCAATGATTACTTTCTGGAGGTTTTATTAAAATCAGTCAAGTGGTTCACAACATATTTGGAAAACAAATTCAATCAAGCATTAGCAAGAACAAAACCACTGCTTCACCTTCAGTGGAGAGTGATTTTAAAGTACACTCAGTTACGTATATAAGCAAAGATCAATCTCCATGTGTTTTTAATTAGTTTTCTTGACTGGTTTGAAATGAGCTGTAAAAGTAACACAAAAACCATTAATAAAACTGCCTTCTTCAATATATGAGGTTGGAATATATCATTTCAATAAATGCAACAAGGATTCATACTCTAATTACAGAATAAATCCATCAACAAAACAAAATATTTACAGTATTCTTATAGCTCAGAGCAGATATTAAACCTTGTTAGTCCTACTTTTGGCCGCTCGTCAACAATGTTACTCCCAATAATTTCTGACAGATTTCACCAAAAGTGACAGCTCGACGTCTTCGCTCACCTGCGATCCTGACACATCCTGCAGTCTCACATGCCTTTTCCACTCTCCCCACAAGACAGAAAGGACCTTTGGTAGGACACATTATGCCATCAATAATTAGCCAGCTGTGAGGGAAGGAGGAGACACTCCCTGGTCATTCTTTAAAAAAAACAACAAAAAAAAGTGCCTCACAGTCAGGAAGCAGTGAGTCAGAAAGTTTTTGATCACAGAGATTAAAATGGGCAGGAAGGACAAATAAAGGAGAATCACATGGGTGGTCAGATAAAGTCCACTCTGTGGAGTCGGGGTATCACTTTAACCTGCAGTCAGACGATCAATACAGATTTTCTGATGCGGAGATTATAAATCGTCTGGCTGGATTTTTTTTTTAAACAAGGGCAAAAAACTAAAAAAGAACACAAGGAGAACAAGGTTGAAATTATGATATAACACATTTAACAGAAAAATGTGCAATTTCTTCTATTATTAATTGAAAGCAATTTAAATGAGAGGGGAGTCCTGCAGAAACGTTGATCAGGATGAGGCCCTGAAACCCTTTAAATGATGAAAGACCCACATAAATCCAGACCGCCTATCCACACAGGCGCTCTCCTCTCCAATATGTGCCATCTGTGTATCATCTAATCATGTTACTCCCTAAAGGGCCAACTCAGTTTGACCTCAGTGTTATATCCTATTACGCCAGGAAGTAATTTACGACCAACATACAAGCAAAGAGGACTGAGAGTGCTGCAGGTCTGCTCTTATGGCCCCATACAGATAAAACAATCTTTTATAATTGAGACTACTTTTCCAGCTGTGATTTCACAATATCCTTTTTATTGGTTTGGTGAAGCAGTTCAGCACAGTTCAGTTGGACCACAGTCGGCCATTACTGGCAGTAGTGGTCGCAAAATGTGCAATTATTTGCAATTTGCTAAATTTGTGAAAATATGCCACTGTTACTTTGGCAAACTATGTCATTGAAATGCTGAATAAACTTAAACTTTTTTAGTTTTGAAATTTAATACAGATGTTTGCTACACAGCCTTCTGGGTAACTGAGGAAGACATCAACAGGTGTTGAATGGTAAAACATGCACGACTGTTTTAATGAGTTTATGGCTAAAAGTAACAAAACAAACTGTATGTATGCAGCTGGTTGTGAAACATCCTTCAGTGTTCCCCACAAACTCTATACGTCTCACACTGCAGGGTCTGAAGACTTCAATAAATACATCCTCCAGGGGAAGGAGAGCCTCAGTGTTTTGCATCCTTGTTATTTTGTAATCAATGACCTTTTCTTGCTGTGCAGAGAGGCAGAGTGGAGCGGACATTTACTGAAGCCTGTGGTTCAGCTGCTGGAGTCCAAGCGTGCACGCACTCAGGGCCCTGAGTGAGGGAGGCTCTGCTCAAACCTCAGCGGGCGACAACGAGAGTGAGTCATTCAGAGAGAGCGCAGCTGAAAACGCTGCGAGGTACACATGCTCGCATCCGCACATGTAAACGTTTTGTTGTTATTCTCATAAAGGAGGAAAAACTCCTGGAGCTGAGAGATCCTCACAGAGGAAACACCATCATGATGCAATGATGTGCTCAACATCCTTCCCAGCCACGACTAAAACTACTTTGTTTTTACTGTTTGAGTAAAAAATAAAACCAACAGTATCAGCAAACAGTGTCGTTGTCTTGGAGAAGCTTGTTTACACTTTGGTTTTGAGGTACTGGTGTAAAAAAGACATACGAAGCAACAGCTTTATTCTTATAAGTACTGGCATATGTAAATTCCACAGTTTGCAAAAGTTGCACCAGCAGTAGAGCAACTTTAAGCACCTATTCCACCTGGGAACTTTCCCACATGACACAGATGTGGGACAAAAGTCCATCAAGCCAAGAGTTCAGGTGTGAAAACAGCTGGAGACTCAAAAGCTGAGTTACAGGGACGCTTAGAAAAAGGCAAAACTGTGATTCTTACTTAAGAAAACAAAACTTTAGGTATTCGTCGTGTTTTCTTGTTATTTTTAAACTTCCTGAAGATCGGTGCCAGCTCTGCATTGAACAAATAGTTTGTCTGAATTTGAACTTATCTGTAAAAGAACTTTAAAGTAAATAAAAAAACACCAACAGAGACATGATAAGTGGACTGGGCCTTTTATTTATTAGAGGGAATTTAAACAAAAAGTTTATAACAGCAAGAGGTGGACGACGAGGTGCATGTAAGACCTAATGATGAGGATTTAAAGTTAGTTTATAAAAAGGAAAACTAACTGACTGACTCATGTCACAAAATATTTTTTAAAGTTATGTATTTGTGTGCAAATGACTGCATCTCACATGACTATTTTTATGTGATTTATATCACTGTAAAATGTCTATTCTTGTTTATTTTTGGAAACATTGTCAACATTTTACAACCTAAACAACTACTGCTTTATGTGGAAAACTAACCATCAGCTGACTGATGATGTCTGAAGCAGTAATCCCAACAACACGTGTATATTTGCACTCATGCACCTACACACCGGCCCAAACACATGACAACATCAAACCCTCCTCCATTCCTCCCTGTTTTCCTGTAAGACATTTTACTGACACTATAAATCTGATGTGTTGAAGCCTCCGAGGAGCAGAGACAACCAGCAGCCGACGGCCTCTAATAGCTTCTGCTTGTTCCTCCTAAACTGTGGGATGGCTTTTGTAACGTACAATCTCCACCAAAGACACCCCAGAGACTCCAGCAGCATTTGTTCGCTGAAGCTCTCAGAGGCATCCATACAAGCCGGACTCACTTTAAACTAACACCTAACACTCAATAGGACACACAGCAGTAACATTTGTACAAGTTTAAAGTGAAGAAACACATTCTTCATTTAAAAAATACAATAAAATGTAATTACAAGACAAATCTAAGATGCATTATTCTAGTTTTAATAAAACTCAGTTTCTATCTTTAATTCATATAGGGATTAACCTGTCATCAAAGTTAGTTTTGACTAATCTAATAATAATTTGATTAACATCTGTGTTTTCTCCATATTGAGCATTTACAAAATGTGAAGAATTCCTAGCATATATCTCAAAAAATACTGATCAAAGTCTCTGTTTAAAGCATTTCTTATTATCTTTTTTGATTTTTAACTAATCACCTCAGGTCTAAATTTATTATTTTATTCAGAAATGCCAAAAAAAAAACAAGAACACATATCTATTTTATTGACTTAAAGCAGTGGTTCCCAAACGTTTTGTTTCTAACCTACAAAATAAAAGCTGGAAACTCCAGATTCTGCTGGCTGAGGTACACAAACGTGGCTAAAAATATATTTAACAAAGAGCCTAGTGAACCATTAAATACTGTATTATTTTTCCATTTATGGCTTCTGTTTTCATGTCTTTGTACCAGAATGATATAAATATGATGATATAAGTTCATTTTATTTCCATAGATCTTCTCAGGACCTCACTGTGTTTTACAGCCTAAAAGTACCTAAAACACAAGACGATGAATCAAATTAACAACTAAACCACATTTATTTAAGAAGACCAAGAAACCTTCAGCATTTTAACTTTAAATATTCAAACATTCAGTTTTAGCTCAAATGTTTATTTGCAGTATTTCTTTCTGCAGTTTTTAGATGATCTTACAGATTAGATGGAGGTTAAATGAGCTGCATGTCGAGACGGTGTTTGCAGCTGAGCTTCTCTTTTACAGACTGCTGCTTAGATTCTGCTGATTCATGGTCTGTAGGCTCAGTGCAGAGGAGATGAGGCGAAAACGAATCAGATCTGAGAATTACACAACGCCCATGAACATGAATGCTGCACAACTCTGTTTAAGGACTGCTTTACTAAACTAGCTTTCAGTTTTTAGGTAATTTTTGAGCATATAGGACAAAACCTCACTGGCTCCAGCTTCAGCAAATGAGAAAAAGTAAAAATCTTTGGTTTATGTCATAAGAATGAGTCCACCTTTTTCATACATTATCAAGAAATAAATCAGTATCTTAATTACTAGTTTTTGCTTTAGAAACTATAAACACATACAGTAACATGACTGTTTAGAAAAACAAGAAAAAAAGAGGAAATGTCTTCATCTTTAATGCAAACATGTTTCAGTCACTGACCACAGATCATTTCTCTCCTGCAGATTCAGTTTTGCACTAAAATGGCTAAAATGAAATTAATATTTGCCAGAGAGCAGCCTGAGCTGGAATTAATGGACGCTGTTTGTCTAACAGGTACCTAATCTTGAAAATGTCACCCCACGTTCACGAATCGCCGACAGCTTTTAACACGTGACATGAACTGAGCAGGAATGACAACAAATGCAAAGCCTGGAGCTTTAATGAAATGCAGCCTGCCAGTCAGCCATGATCCCCTGAGAGGATCCGGTCTCAGGCTCCAGTTACCCCACAGTTCAAGGCGAAGTCAAACACTCGGCCTTTAGGCCTGGGCACAGATACATAATCAGACAAACTCGTTGTTTTCAGTCATTTAAAAAAAAAAAAAAAAAAAAAAGCATTAAATGTGCTCACTGTTCTGCAGCGGCAGAACTTATTACTGTTGTGGTAATTCTCAGAGTAACACGAGACAAAATGTAAGAGTTTACCTGCACTGATCTGAAGGCAGACATGCACACTTTAACAGCTTACAATGACTGAATCTGTGTTTGAGATTACAGAAAGTGAAGGAAATCTTAATGGTTTCCTTTCAATCTGACATCAGGAGGGACCGAGAGCAGCAGATGGGATGTGACAAGCTTGTAAAAACAAATGGAAACAGAACGCAAAGTGTCGTATCTGTCTCCTCTGGGACTAATACTTCCATAATTATTCATACAGACGAAGGCACAGAGAGAGAAAAGACAACTTAAGGTTTACTTTAATTAATTGCATTAGCAGTGACACTTCATCTGTCATCCCTTCTGCTAAAAGGAGGAGTTAAACTAAACGCTGCAAATCAAATGAGTGTCCCTCATTTGTCACTTGAATTAATCCAATTAGGCGCTCGCAGAAAATCCTTTAAATGTATGAGTAAAGAGGGAAACATTGTCACTCAGGCCTCTGTCTTTAAGGAAAACACAGAAAATCCTCCATTCAGTTTTTACAAAACTGATTCACTTTCTCAAAATAACTCCTTGTTAAAGCAGAGCAGTGCTTGTTTATTGATTTAATAATCTCAGATGATTTACTCACATTGAAAAACAACAAAAGAGAGACAAAGAATTTCAGTCTATGTTCTCCGACAGAAGTGAGAACTCACAGCACCAATCAGCTGACTGAAGCCGACAGGTAAACACGGTGAGTTTACAGGAGCCGTTTGGTAAATTATGACACTACTTCCGCCTTGCTGAAATAACCACGAGAGGCTGAAAGCTTCAGGATCAAAGAGCAGATACGCGTCCTGATGAGGTGAGGTCGGGAGCCAAACCCAGTTCACATGCTAACTGCCCACATTTGCATTTGTTGCTATTTATTGCACTTTTCTTTTGAACCACTGAATGCAGCACTGTTATCTGCTTCATAAAAGCACTGGAAGGCACCACCCAACTCCAATCAGATATGGAGGACGACATACTGACAATCCATAATCTCAAAGCTGATGAATCCTCCCATGATGCAACTCAGGAGCATTTTATTCCTTAAATGTCCCTACATGGTAGATGTTCCTGTTTGTAATAGCCCTGGCTGTAACACAGACTTCCTTCACCAAATTCACAAAACTATATGTCCACATATATTAATACTGATGATGGATAATCAGTGTGGGTCTTTAAAGTCCCCCTGAGTGACTCTACGCCTGTCGACTGTCGTCCTCACAGCTTTTAGTCGTTGTTTCGTTTCAGAAGAAGAAGAACTTTACCTCTTAACTTCCTGCCTGGTGTCTCTGACTCCACTGTTCTTCCTCTGGCTCTGTTTACATCCGGGGATCATTTTATCCTCTCAATATCTGTCGCACGCTGAGACTATCCAGACTGAACTCATTAATGTTCAGATGTAAACAAACGACTTGTTGGCAAAACATGATTGTGTTTATTTCGCTCATTTACTGCAAATCATGCAGTAGACTTTTGGTAGTGGATGATTTAGTGTTTTTTTTATCATAAATGACACACATATACTAAAATGCAAAAAATAAACATTGTAAAATCCCATAGTTTGACAGCTATTTGGGCTTTAATACTGTAATCATCAAAGTTTGTGAACAGGTAATATTTGAGGTCAAAAGCCACCTGGAAGTGTTATTTTGTGGGTCAGAAGCTGGGAAGTTTGTGAAGAACTGGTCTGGACCAGGACTCCTTGACTCTTTGGGCCCCTGACTTTATCCCACTAAGGCCCAGTTTTAAAGCGTCTTCGTGCAAAGAGGCCAGCAGCCTGAACAGGACCGAGAGTCCAGAAAGGAGCCGACTTCAGAACCGTGGACAGAGCTCGTCTGCTTCGGCTCTGACCTGCTCCTCCATGCCCTCAGAGCAAAGCACAGGTTATCCACTGACACTCGTGCTTTTTTCACTTTAAAAGCCTCTACACACATACACCCAGCATCCTGACAGCGCTCAAAACATCACATCTTCTGCAGAAAAAACAAACAAAAACAAAAAACCCTATTACCAACTAATATGATATGTGTATTTGCTCCAGACAAACAGAAAATGAGAATAATCTGGGAAGTCTTTAAGTGAAATGAATGACATGCAGACCCTTAAAAAACCTGCAGTTTGGGGTAAAACAGGTAATAAGCACACATGTGTGTTGAAATTCCACTGTTTTAACATCTGTAGACATAATTTAGTCTCAGGAACAGACTGTCAGCTTTAAACAGACAATGCAGCAACATTCAGGCAGGGCTCCACCAGCAGACCTGTGCTAGCTGTGATATCTCAAGGGTATAAATAAATAAATAAAAATAAACATACCTGAAAGAAATGATATTCAAGCTTCGCTGGACGTGTTAAAACACACTCATAGTGCCCAGCAGCGGGACTGCCTCCGTCTGTGGGAATATTGTTTTGCAGATGGGGGATGGTTGGAGAGCTAAAGTCAAGGTCTCCAGACGTACAGCAACCACTTCCGGAAAGCTCCTTCAAAATAAAGATTTCAGCTGCGCCCGAAGGAACATCAATCATTACACGTTTTATAACATGTATCCAAATGAATTACTGATACCTTTATGTGTTTATTTCAAATAATAATTTTACCTTACTTATATTTAAACGTATGATATATATTTAAAAGGGAGGGTAAAGTGTTAGTGTCCACTTTTAAGGGTCCTTTTTAATAAATCTTCCTGATGCAATTTGACTTACTGACCACATTAGTTTTCTTCTTTTTTCTTCTTTCCCTGTAAATGTATTTGTTATGAATGCTGCCATTAACTTTGTGTTTTTCCACCTGTAAGCGTTTCCTTGCATTCACGTCTCTGTCTGTTTCTATCCTGTTCTCTTAACCCCAGCTGGTCGAAGCAGGCCATCCATTCTGAGGTCACTGACTGACATTGATTATAATAATACATTTCTATGTTACAAAGTGTATTGCATTATCTTTTGTAGCTCTGTCTAACAGTCGATACTTGAGGCTGGTTCAGCTGAATGTTTTTTTGCGTTCAAAGGTATGGTTCATCATACATGAAGCATGGTGAAGTAAAGATTTAATGCACTTTACTGGCTTCCATGAGTGAATTTGATTGTATTGCATTATAAATGGTCTGAATTAGACTGTATGTCATTATATTTGAACATGACTTTATTCTGAGTTGTAACCTGGTTGTACTGGAATGAATTCGATTCATTAGAATAAACTGAGTATTAGTCAGACTGGATGTAAATGAATCTGAACTGGACTTTTTTACCTGTTTGCAGAGTGCTCTGAAATCATTTTTACTGTGATTTGATGTGATAGTAAAACCCCAAACTTTATAGACAATTAGCATTTTCTAAAAAACATGTAGTGTGAAAGCTGAGTGCTGGACGAAGAAGCTGAAATTGAGTTGGTAAAGCTAAAAGAAGCAAACCAATAGCTAAAAGATGCAAAAAATGAGATGAAAGTAGCAAAAGGCTAGCTGAAAAGAGCAAAAAGATAGCTAAAAGTAAAGGTAGCAAAAAGCTGGCTAATAGTTAAAAGTAGCAAACAGCAAACTAAAAGTAGCTAAAAGCTTAATGTAAAATAAGAAGACAAAACTAGAACAAGACTAGAACAAGAACAATAAAATATATTTTACACAGAACAACGTTTTTGAAGGAGGTAAATAGATCCCTGAGTATTGATCCCTGAGAAAAAGTATAAACGTTACAAAGTCATAGCACCTGTCTCCAGAATGAGCTGAGGGTTTTGATATATAAATGACTAAAATCCAGTCAAGTTAAGTGAAATTTATTTATATAGCACTTTTTCAGCAACAAGGCGATTCAAAGTGTTTGACAACATGTGAACACAAAAATACAGAGTCATAAAACACACACAACAATATCTAAAACATGAGCTAAGATAATCTAAATAAGACACAAATGTACAGCTAAAATAGCACAAACTATGCAAAGAACTGAACAAACATACTGTGAATGCTGAATCGGTATTAACATGAATAAATCTACATTTCCTGATTAATCGTTTAATTAACCCCCTGCTGGCGTGTCTCCGCCAGGCCGGCAGGGGGCGGCAGACCGCGGGCGGCTCCGCGCTCCGAGCGTTAACCTCCCGAACCGACGACTGTCGGTCCTTCCGGCTCCGGTCCCTTCACAAGTGGAAAGGTAAAAAGGAACTCGATGTCAAAAATCCGAAAATATCTTTAACATCTTACGTTCGTTACTGTGGCGGTGTTCGTGGCTGATAGTTGTTTAAATTACGAACAAAAGCGTGAACGTATTTTAGCGCTAAACGCCTCGCAGTCACGTTTATAACGAGCAGAAAGTGGGGAAGTTAACCCGGCTTAGGTTCTCATGAACGGCTGCCATTTTTCCTTCCTTAGACGCGGGCCGCTTTCAACTAAACGTGTATAAAGTTGACTTTCTGTTAATGGTACTATTTGACGCTAATGACAGTTTGTAGGTTTAATAAATGTGCTCACTGTTTGATTAATTGGCGTGTAATTGACCCTCCCGGCCTGTCGCGCAGATGCTGATGCCCAAGAAGAATCGCATTGCTATCTACGAGCTCCTCTTCAAGGAGGGAGTCATGGTGGCCAAAAAAGATGTTCACCTGGCCAAGCATCCCGAGCTTGCCGACAAGAACGTGCCCAACCTTCACGTGATGAAAGCCATGCAGGTGAGGAACCGGAGCTGGGAGCTCTGTAGTAACAAGTGTCCAAATCTGATGCTAAGCACGTCTTCACTGCTCATGGGAAATGCTAGTAAAATGTTTTTACTCCTTATGTGCACTGTGTATGTTAACAGCTACCATCTACACACTGCTTTGGTTTTTCAGACACTTATCTCTCTTTAAACATCATTTCAAACATAAAACTTGACCCAACCCTGGTTTGAGATGCTTCCAAAAGTCCAGCCGATCACATCTTTGCCATATTCTTTTAGAAGCAGTAAGAACAGCATCCATAGATGAGGGAAAAGCTGTGTTTTTGTCAGGTTTGTGTTCGTATTTACTCCCTCGTTATGCTTGGCTTGTCAAAGGGGGTTGCAAGACCCTTCCAAAGATTTCTGTGGTCAGAAGTTAAAAAGTGTTGAGGGGACACACCCCGTTTTGTTTCGTCTCCACTGGCTTCCTGTTCGTTTTAGAACTGATTTTAAACTTTTATTTTTCACTTTCAAAGCCCCTAATGATCTCGGCCCATCTTATTTAGCTGATCTAGTATCTTTCTGTGAGTATGAGAGGATCTTAAGATCAGCTAATAAATCTGTACGGTTTGTCCCATAGTCTAAATACAAACGTTGGGGTGACGGGTCCTTTTCAGTCTCCACACCCAGACTGTGGGGCCAACTACCTCCGTCCTCTTCTTGTTCTCCTCACAACACTAATAATTTTACTTCTGATCTGCATTCTTTATTTTTATTTTCCTTGAGGCCTAGCAAGCTCAGAATCACGAAGCCTAACTATTTGATCTCCTCAACATCAGAAGAAATCACTGTTGAACTTGTTCTAACTCCCCCTTATTTTACCTGACCTTTTTTCAATCTAACATAATTTATATTAATGGCTTTGTGTGCTATTTTAAGACATTTAAAAGCACATTTGTTTAGAAACCTTGTTTTTGTGTCTAAATTTGAAGTCCGTAAGGTTCTTCTCCTGCTAGCTGCTCTGTAAGGTTGTTCAGGATTGATTGTTGAAATTAGACTTGGAACTTCTCTGAAGAATAACATCAAACCATAGTTAAAACGTGAATGCTCTGATTAGTTTTGTAAAGAGTTTTATGGGTAAAAGTTATTGTAGAAGTTTTAAAAAGTCAAATTAACCAAAGGGAACTTCACGTTAACGGATATGTTGCTGCACTTTACAGGCTCTTACTGGCTTTACATTTTTCAAAAACTACATGTAAAGAAGCACAGAAGGACGAGCCTCTTCATATATTTTCTTGGATGATACATGAAGAAATTCAGTTCTTTAAATAACCTTATTCCCAGTTGAAGTGTTTAACGCAGAAACAAAGTGTAATAAGGTGTGTGTGCTTCCCTTTCAGTCTCTGAAGTCCTGTGGGTATGTCAAGGAGCAATTTGCCTGGCGTCATTTTTACTGGTACCTCACCAACGAGGGTATCCAGTACCTGAGAGACTTCCTCCACCTCCCCCCTGAGATCGTGCCCGCCACTCTGCGCCGTCAGACCCGCCCTGAGACCGCCAGGCCCAGGCCCAAAGGTAGGGCGCCGTTAGTCAGGGTACAAACCCAGAAAAAGTTAAAATGATCTCAGCCTGTTGGTTCACGTTTTATACGTCTGTTAAACATTTGAATCTAAAACGTTAAATCTGCCATGTTTAAGTGCCATAAAGTTCTAATAAATAAATAAAAGGAAACTTACCAGGACATCTTTACTTTACATCTTTTACCAGAACATAAATCAGTTCTTCTACTTTTCATATCAAAAATGAATGTTGCTAATGATAAATGCGTACTCATTCATTTTACTGCAGATTTCCTGCGTCGAGTCATTTATTATTCTTTTTTAATTCTTCTGCTCCTCACTTTCATGTTTCAGGATTTAAAAGGTTAAATTAAATGAACTTAAATTCAGTTTCACGACGTGCTGCACAAGCGAGTCAGTCCTTGATGCTGCTGTAGATAAAACGTGATTTCTTTTCTGTAGTGCAAAACAAATTGGTTTAAAAGTCATAGTTTGTATTAATTACAACTTTAACGTGCAGGGAACACCTGAAGAGTGTTAAGGAGTCAAGTGGAGCCTCTAAAGTCAAAACGTTTTATTGATTTGAAATGTTTGAACTTCGTTTTCAGAACTGTATATAATCTGTTCATCGTGTACATTAGTTTTTAAAGCAACATGAAAGTATTTTTCTGTCTGTTTGTCCTCTGCAGGAATGGAGGGAGAGAGACCCGCCCGCCTTAACCGGGGGGAGGCTGACAGAGATGCATACAGGCGATCAGCTGCACCTCGTACGTATCGTACTGATGGCACCTCTCACCGTATTAATGGACTTGTTTATCTGGTCTTTGGCTGTAAAGTTAATTGAGCTGCATAAACACATTAAATGAGGCAGACCAACATGGCGCCATGGGCTCATTAGGCTTATTATTTAGGGTGGTATTTAACATGCAAATGCTTGTTCTTGAGATTAAAAAGGTAAAATGATGAGCGCCACCTTCAAAACATGGCTGCGTTAGAGGTAATATTTAAGAAAGTTGTACATTGTGAAATTTTAATTGAAGCTTAAATGATCTTGATGAAAATGGTGGCGGTCAAAGTTCAGCTGCTTCTGTTTGTTCCTCAGATGATAGGACTGATTATTTTCTACTAATATTCTGAGTGGATTAAAATTAAACAAAATTGTCAGACAAAATTAAATCAACTTGTTTGTTACACTGATATATTTTGTATAAATTTAGAGGAAATCAAATTGTCTGACTTGATTATTTTTTCTCTGCAGCTGGTGCTGACAAGAAAGCAGAGGCCGGTGCTGGAGCTGCCACCGAGTTCCAGTTTGTAAGTTCTTCACAGTTTGTTTAGCTGTTGTGGCAAAATGAGCAGCAGAATTACTCTCAGATACTGTGAGCTTTGTGTCTGACGTGAGCGTGGTTCTGTCTTCTGTTACAGAGGGGTGGCTTCGGACGCGGCAGAGGACAGCAGCCTCAGTAAATTTTACTGTTTATTTCCAATAAAGAAAATGAAAAATGCACATTGTGGCTTGTTTGTACACAAGATGAGCTGTTTGAAAGTGACTTCAGGCTAACAGAGCCCTGAAGCTGCTGAATGTTTGGACTCTCCAGGGGAAGCCTTGTTCTTTAGCAGAAAGCACTCGAAACTAATCGAAAATTAATTCAAACTTAGTGAAAGGTTACTTACTTTAGAATAATCATTCAGCTTCTTTTTATCCTTGGCCACTTAGTCTTTAAATTACTGCTTCATATTTCTCATTAAGATGGCTCTTGCAGCCAATGATTGTTTTCAATTAGTTTGCTGTAAAATTAAATATTTCTGTGACTGATTATATTTATACTTGTTTTAATTTGGTTACAAAATTCTAACTGTAGAAGGGAAATATAGCTTGTAAATTTCTCCTGATGGTAAACTGTCATACATGATGAAAGCTAAGCTTTTCAAAACTGGAAAATCATTTCTGCCCTTAAACAAATCCATACACATTTTGAAATATTAGCTTTAATGAATTGCTCAGTGTTTCTGAAGCTGGTTTATTAATATCTGCAATTTGCATCTTGGGGAAAAGTAGGATTAGAGGTGTCCAAATATGCTTATAAACTTGTATTTTTTAGTGTGAATAAATGATAAAACCACGAAGTCGGCTGCTTCAGGAACATGATGCATCTTTTGAAAAACCTTGAATTTGTCAACGTTAAGCAGCGGAGCATCTCGGTCTCCTCGCGTACCGACTTGTGTTCGTTAACTCGGTGAACCGTCAGGAGCGGGAACACAACGACAGGCACTGAAATGTGAAATACTGGTGTTTATTTGTTGGCACATTTATATTACAATCTTCAGTCTTCTCACTGGTTTTATTCCACAGTGCCAAATGACAGAGAGGAAAACAATATTCCAGTGACACCAAAAAAAAACAAAAAAAACTTTGGAGAACACATTTACAGGATGTAACTTCAAGGCTGAGGTGAACAGCTAGAAGTGCGCATGTTCGCAAGTCAGCTGAAAGTATTTTAGTAGATGTTTTATATTACCCTTTTTTTCAGTTTATTATCTGATAAAGAAAACCTTCAATCTTCCAGTGCCGGGCAATGTGCTTTAAATACTACAGCTTCGGCCACAAGATGGGGCCGGTTACCTGACATGGCAAACATAATTAAGCCATTAACCTATAGGGAAAAGAAGTGATTTTATTTAAAGATCCAGTTTAAAGAACATCCTTCATTTTTTGCTTCAGTCATATTAAAAAGGAAAAAAAACAACAAGAGCCAAGTGCCATCTTTGCTCTGCATTAAGTCCACCGAAACTGATTTGGGAAGATTTTCTTCTCAAGTTTTTTCCAAGATTTAATTTTTGTGAAAATCAGGAGCTGGTTGAGTTACAGGACACGTCAAAAACAACTGATTGAAGAACAGGAGAAAAAAAAAGCTCGAGACAAAGTGGTCTAATTGAATCATTGGCGGTTACTTGTGAAAATCCTCCTCACATTCACTTTGACAGTACCTTTCAGCCCCACTAAACCAGTAAAAGTTAATTCAATGTTTGCCAATTACACTGGGCTGATTTTCTGTTGTTTTGACCAAATCCCATTATGTTCCAATTGCACAATTTGTATGAAGACCGAAAGGCTCAAGCGACACAGAATCTGGTGTCAGGTTGGGCATTGTAAAGACAAACTTTGGCCGCCACACCCTTTAAATGTGCAGCAGTAAAACCGGCTCAAAGTCTCAGGCAGGAGGAGACTTTGGACCCATTGTTGCTCTTACTGGCACCGAGAAAAGCAGCTCAACTGTCACCAGTCGACACTGAGAGTTTATCTGAGGCTGTAATTTACTGAGACAGTGACGGGCCACCGGGTTCAGGTCAGCACTAGTGTCAAAAAAAAAAAAAAGCAGTCCTACTTCTTTTCTAGAAAAACTCTCTTTCAAACGGGTTCTTATTTTCTGTGAGGGGTTTCTCATCACTTTAAAAATCAAAACACTACAGTTTTTTGTACTTATCCATGTTTAAATCTACCATCTATTGCTGGATTTAACTGTGCATTACATCGTTAAAGGATTGAAAGCTATATTTGATTTCACAAACTGTTTACAAATCCTAACAACTGTGGTTGGAGATGGTGTACAGGAATGGAATCAAACTACCATAAATTAAACGATTTTATACCTCCAGGAATAAGAAAAATCAAACAGGTTGCTCAGATTTTACCACCTACTGAAGTAAAACCATTTAGGTCCTGTGTGGTTATAATCAGAGAGAGTAGGCAGCTCTTCTTGACTTTATGAATATATTCAGTTTATTTTTAAATCACAGTTTGGATTTTAAGGACTAAAATTTTAGGGATCAAGAAAAATCCCTCAACATTTAGCCTCATCAATTTAAAAAGTAATGTGGAAAAAAGTAAAAACTATTAAAGTTTTAAGCATGGACAGAAAACCACAGTGTTCTTAATGTGCTTTCAGTGAAGACTAATGAGAGAAACCCTTTACAGGAAAATACACCGATTAAATGAGAAACAACAGACTTATTTCTCAACCGAGTAGTGATTTGAAAACTTCGACTGCGATTTTAGTTTGACCAAGCATGTTACAAAATTTGACCTGGCCTAAGAACAAGCAAATTCTTCATGAATAGCCTTTATATACAGACTCTTTAATCTCGCCCACAGCCTCAATCCTTGTTCTTTAGCCTCGGATGGACCGCATGCTTTTTCCAAGAGAGCTCCAAAGCCAACAAGAAGTTAAATCCGTTTTCCAGCCTGAGCTGAAATGACACGTAAGCACTCACAAAATGTGTAAGAGGTGTTTTGTCATTTGTACTCTCACTTTTGATCTATACAGAAATAAACAATTTACAATAAAAACCTCTTACATGCTATCTACAGCGCCTCCAGTTTCACAGTATTGAGCCAGCGGCCTCGCGGCACACCGAGGCCAGGCGACGCAGCTCAGCTAAAGAGACTCGCCAGACGTTAGAGAGAACAACAAACAGAAAATAACTCCCCCAAAATATTAGTATCCAAAAGCATTTTACAAGTTAAAAACAAGGTCTCAAACTGTACAAGGCTTGTTTGTTCTGCATCATGCCAAAGACAGCATTATAGATCCTTTACTTTCAACGTCGAGCGTTTTCTGAGTGTTTTTGGGGGATGCAGATTAAATACTAAAAAAGAAAGGGTTAAAAAATAATAATAATAATAATCATGGACACAATGAAAAGTGCCCCCTAAAGTCATCTGTGCTATGTTATGAACAAAATGTAAACAAACTGTTTTCAACCAAACTGAATGTGAGGAGTAAAATATATGGACATGGGTTTTAATAACTTAAGTGATATGTGCTGCGTTTTAGGAGTCCATGATTTTTAAATCTAGTTTTCAATCTTTAGGTGTGTGGAGGAAGACTTTGTAGTCACAAGAAAACATTTTGGAAAATAAAAAAAAGAGACAAGGGGTTAAGAGGAGGTAAAACATGAAGGGGAAGAGGGGCCGGTGTTACATTAAAGGTCGACATTCTGCCACTCTCTGTACAGAATACTGTATATGCTCGGCTGGAGAGTGAAACTTGTAGTGCTTTTTCTAGCTTCCCAAATAAAAAGAGAAACTGCTGAAAGTTCAGTCAATGGAAACTGAAAACCTATTTGAGGGTTGTATTATTCAGTTTAAAAAACACAGCTACAGTAAAGGGAAACATGGAGAAAAGCCAAAGACCTTGCCACAAGTCTGTTGCACAATCAGAATAAGATCACTCGAGTGAGCGAGACTCAACATAACAGTGCTCATGCAAGACACTTTCCACAATTCTGTTCATTCAGATACAGACAATATTTCCTATCCTTACAACAGGGGAGGGAGCACGCTAACGGGCATCTTCAAGCCCGGAAAAAAAATAATAATTAAATTAAATAATGGTGAAGACGTTTAAAAAGACCACCAAAAGCCTTCAGCTTAAGCACTACGTGTACACTTTTACATTACAACAGTGAAAAGTAGTTCTTGCATTCAGTAAACACCACGCTAAGGGTGCATAAAAGACTGGAAATGAGGGAACACTTCATGCAACTTGTCAGTATAAAGGGAAAAAAAAAAAAAAAATGAGGGTTCAAAAATTACATTTACATTTACAAATATTTCAGACTATTCACCCAACACTTCTCATCGAGTCTGTGCCACAGTTCTGGCACCAAGGAGTTGGCAAGGCAAATCCATGTTATTGAGGAGAGAGAAAAAAGAAACAGAAACAGAAGAGAGATAAAGGGACAGGAGAAAGAGAGAAGTGACACAAGTAAGAGCGCAAGTGGTGGCAAAAGCTCCTGGGGAAGTCAGAGTTGGGGTTTTAGTTATCTGATACCCGAGACGGAGCTCTGATTGATGCTGTAGGTAGGGGACAGGTCCCCACCTATTGTGGTCACCAGTGGCGTTCCGTTACTGGTCAGGCAACTCTCCTGGAGAGCGTCGAAGTAGGTGGCCTGCACAGGCTTGTGACACTTCAACACTTGTATGGCATCGTCTATTTTAAACCATTCCCTTTTTCTCCCTGTTGACAGAACAAAACAACCACTGTAGAGACCGTTCACTCATGACAAACAACACAGTGAGAATAAAAAGCAAAACGAAAACTGGGTCTGGACGAGCTACCAGAGCTTTACACAGTGCTGATGTGAAAATCACAAGGGCAGGAACTAAAAGTCTTGAAAAAAGCCACAGTTGAAGCATGTGACTGCCTGGGAACTTTGTCCGTATGATCTGCTTTCTGCCAAGTAAACAAAGAGAGCTTTACCAATGTTGACCGAGTCCTCCCAGTCTTCCAGCACCTCTGTTACAATAAGAACATAGACGTAGGTTCTGTGTTTCCTCTCCTTGTTCTGTGGAAGCAAAATAACCATTACAGGGTTTCATTTCTCAATCGCAATCATAAAAAAGTATGGTCGACAAACTAATCCGCAGTAACTAAACAGCAGCTTACCTCAAATATTCCAACTAGGCGACCTAAGGTCCCCTTCACGCCAGCCTGCAGAACAAATAAAGAGAATAGAAAATGTTGCCACAATATTAAGGACAGACAACACCGACTCCCTTTTCCTTTGTAATACACAAAAGGGCTATTCATATATATATATATATATATATATATATATATATATATATCCTGTAGTACAATGTAATGCAGCTTAATAAACTAATAATTATATCTCTGAACTTCAGGGTGTTTTGTTCAGATGGATTAAGAGGTGCTGATGTAATTTGTATGGTAATTTGGAAAATAGCCTGTGTTTCTGCTGCAGTGGACTATGTTGCACCAAAAGACACTTTTTTTTTCCTTTGCAGGGGTTGTCGGGTCCTCCAAATAACACAAGGAAAATAAATCTGGAGACTCGAGTCATGTTCATTTTTTTTTTCCAATTCCTGTGATACTTTTGTTGCACTGACATTTAGCTTAGCTGATACTAAAATACAACTGTCCTTTAAAAGATAGATGGACGTCTGATTTTAAACTTAAATTGATTTGGCATTTTAAAAACATTTTTATTAATTACATTAGATATAAATAACGAGACTCTGATATGTCTCGTTTGTTTGACAAACAGTTCAAACTACAAATATTTTACAAATTAAATAAAATTAGAGAAAGATCTTCAAATTAAAGAGACAGATTTTTGTCAAATTTTACTTCAAATGAAACCGTTGCCAAATAATAAATCAGTGAATTAGCAGATATTTTTTAGTGAGTGTTGACGTTGTGGATTTTACAGCAGCAAATAGACAAAAAGCCACTGTTCAGATGATACTGTCACCAGAAAATCCCTCAAGAGTCGAGTAAGATTATGTTAAAAGGTCAGAAACAACAGAATAAACCTTTCACTGTCAGTTCACTCATAATCCTAAACAACAAATCAGGGAGCAAATATTACTTTCCCTCCTCTGAAGATGACAGCTTCAACATTTCTCAACATTTTTTTACCTTAAAGCATATTTTAAGACCAATAACTGTCCTTAGGATTTCAGCTCCCAGGTGAATAGTTCCTGAGGTTTAAATACAGAGGAACGTCATTGCTGACAGGTTTGGAGCAGCTTCTTCAGGTTACACTTTCAGTCTATAAATAAATGTCGAGTCCGCACACGGCACCACGAACTCGGTGTAGCACTCTTCAAGTCCTCTGATAGATCACATGAGAAGGAACAACAACTCCCAACCATGCCAGGGATTAAGTAATAGGCCAAAAGTCAGCCTGGATGTTTTTATGACATGGAAAATGTCTCATGGCCCTGATGTAATTGAAAACTACAGGGCATCATCCCGAAAGAGGATGGACCGCACTGAAGCGGCGTTACAGTTAAGCTATGCTGTCCTGTGTCTTCATACTGCAGGGCTGGGTGTATCACCGACACCAGAATAAGGTCAGGTAGCGGGTGAGTTGACAAAGAGACGCTGTTTAACATCTGGCCTGCTCCTGAGAGCTGAATTTTTATTACCCCCACCCTGGCAGGACTCTAAACCAATAAGCATAAGCAATGGCTCACCACTCTTATGGTAATCAGAATAAGCTCGCCAGGATTAGAATATGTCCTGTTACACCACTGTCCAATAAGAGGCTTAGAAAGCCAGAGAATATGGTGATGTATTGAGCACCACTTAAAATCACAATTGCATTTATGCGTGCAGCTTTTTAGCACTCTAACAAACCGCAGTAAAGAAGTGATGATACTTTTGACCCCGTGGAAATGTGCTGGCAAGCTGCAATGTCTTGCACCCACCAAAGGAGACGCGATAAGAAATCTGATCAACATCGATGGATCACACACACACACAGAGGATTGGCTTTATTTCAGAGGCTGGTCATGAACAAAGTGCTGGGTGAAATTTACAATCTGCAGCATTCCTGTGTTCATTCTGATCAAAATGCCCCAAGAGATGAATAGGATACATACCAGAGGAACACCTGATCTAAAATAATCCTCCAATGTGTGGGAGGCATTAGCAGGATATTGGTGTGATATTGATTTGTAGTGAGTTTCACTCACTCATTCCCACCAATCCACCCAACATACACAGACAAAAAACTCAATATTCTGTCTTCACAGGTACAGATGTAATGAGGGTACTGTTGTAAAACAAGAACCATTAAACTTATATAAAAGAAGAAGTCAATTGTTATTATTTTTAGTGCACACACACACATATATGTATATATAGTTGGTCTGGCAGTGCAACAACTGAGCAGCTAGTATTCAGTCTCTTTTACCCGTTTGACATCTGATACAGCTTACATGTTGCCAGGCTCCCTCTCTTTGTCCGTGCAAACAAGATGACCGTATTGACAAAAAGGATTCTGAGAGCAAAGTATTAGTCCCAGTGTTAAATACAGATGTAATTACTGGAAATGTAACACAATGCTCTTCTAAGCCTATACTCAAGCTAATTTGCTAACGGAAATCAATTCAACACCACTTTTGGTCTGAAGAAAGGCATGTTTTACATCAGTTTAAACGAAAGGGTAAAAGTAAAGTCTAACAGTTAGGTCTACGCAGGAATCACCAATGACCACACCTGTAGTTTAGAAGACAGATTAGGAAATGTGGAGTCTGATAATACTGAAAAGGGGAGGGGGGGTAAAAACGAAGCAGAACCAACCTCTTCACACACTTCTCGAGCAGCAGCGACATTAGGCTCCTCTTCAGGCTCCATTCCCCCTCCAGGAACTATCCACTTGTCGGGATGTCGACTACTGCTCACTAACAGCACCTGGGATGCATCGCATATAGGACTGCTTGATTATACATCACCTCGACAGTGTCTCTTATTTCTCTATTCATTGAGCTCATAACATACAGTTTTATAAAACCAGTCACCTACCTACCACACAGAAAAATAAATCTAATCTTCCCCTAAACAGGTAAGGCAAGTTATGGGTGTTATTAAGAAGCTGTGCAACAGGTGAGGCTGGGCTGGAAGCTGATCATCCCTAGAAAAACAAAAGTTTCTCTCCGTGTGCTGTCAATACTGATGTATTACCTGCTATCCATGATTGATTTTGTTTAAAATTCTCCCTCTATTATGACCAGGATGGGGAACTGAGTTGGTCTGATTTGCCCAGGCTCTCCTGGTAAAACTCTTCTCTTACAGAGACACCTTTGTGCTGCTTGTTGACAGCACAGCAGTTTCTCAAACAGCAGAGGAGTTTCAATCATTGCGGGTCAACTCTCCGCAACTCCGTGATTTGTGGACAAACAAGGCGGGTTTTTAATTACATTTAGCCGATGCTTCAAATCCTAGGTCGTAAAGTTTACGCCAAAAACAAATAAATAAAATGCATTCACTTGAATGCTGACTAGCCTGCCAATAACAAATCAGTTGTTTAAATTATCCCAGCCAGACAACAGTCCAATTACATGAAGAAAATACTAGTTACTGCCAGGGCTCGGCGTTACCTAGCATACAACATTAAGTACACAAAATTGAATATTTTAGCTTGTCTATTTAAACAATAAGCTATATATTCTGCGCAGTTGTCAGCTCACCACCAATCTCATCAAAGCCAATCTGTAGGCTGTGGTTGCTGGCTGACAGCCGGCTGCCCAGAGCAACAACACGGCTAGTTAGCATGCTAACGTTAGCATTAGCACGCAGCTAACACACAAGCAATGTTAAATACAAAAAACCCGAGGCTTTCCTATTGCACAGCTAAAGAGGCTTACATAACACCGGGGTAAAGTACGACCTAAAATTTAACTTTTGACACATACACTAGGAGGGCGACATGAGGACCTGTGATACGAGTTGATAATCGTTAAAACCACCGATGTATTCATAAGTCTATCGATTTCAAATGAGATAAGATAGTGAAAGCACCTACGGGTGCTAATCTTAGCATGGCCCAGCAGTCGGCAACATCCCCGAACTCACCTCCTCCTCGGTCACGCTCCTGAAGCACAGACAGGCGGCCCGCTTCTTGTAGCCATCCCCGTCGTACGTCCGGGTTTGGTTGGACTTGAGCTTCATCATTTCGGGAGCACGAAAGTTCAAAAGTACAGCTAAGTTTACCACTTATTGAGACGACGGCTGTAGACGCAAAGCCCTCCTCCGGGGAACCTCGGCGTTTTACTTAAAAGAAATAACTTCTTCTTCGCTTCATTTTCACAAACCTAGGCACATCTACGGCACGGTCGCCATTACAAGGAGCCGTTACGCCCACGACGTAATGTAACCTTTAAGAGCACGAGCAGCGTAAGGATTTTGCGTAACTGGGGTTGAAGAATTGGAGCAACAGACACTGAGGGGGAAATGCAACACCACGCTCTGACTGGAGTGAGCCGGTGAGAGAAAATAGCGGTTTTGGCTCCGACTAGCTTGATAAGGCCACATGTTTGAGGTTGATATAACTTTGTTCTTCTTTTTTTTATTAGGAATTTAAAAAAAAGGGAAGGTAACGTAGTCTGAGTCACATGCTGTGAAAATAACAAGAAATTTCAGATTTATTTGAACAATTTCAACACTGTAATAATAATAATAATAAACGGCATTAACATCATTTTCAAAATTAAAAAAAGCAGGACTTGTTTTATTTATGTCACAGCAACAACATACAAAAAATGTTTATTTATATAGTGACAATTTACAACAAACAAGATAAAAAGTAAACAGCTCACTTCAGACCTTGTACTAATTGATTTTGTGAATTAAAGACAGAGTATATATTATAAACTAACTCAATCCAGTATTAATGTGGATATTATAAAATTTCCACTGTCAGAAAACACATTAAAAAGACATTTCACAAACTCCACAAGATGATGAACAATTTCCTTCAACAGCAGTATTTCAGAAAAATATGATTAAGGTCAACTTTACATGAGGTTAAAAGTCCATAAGCAATAAATAAATTAAAAACAATTAGTGCACAATGCTGTGTAAATTCTCACATAAAGTTTGGGTTTTCACCATGAAAAAAATATTATTTTATATAATTATTTATCTTCTGAAAAGTAATTTTATGAAACTTTGTCATGTTTCTGTGTTTTTGTTTTTGAATAATGTCGTGTTTCACACATAACAGCCACTGTAATAAGATTCAGATTTTGAAGAAATACCTCAAATAGTTATGTACTTGATTATCAAAATCAATGCCTCTTTTCTGTCCCTCCGAGTTTCTGATTATATCAATAAAACACTATAATCACTAATCCAAATTAAAATTGTTAAACTCTGGTATCTTTTATGAATTCGGCCTATGTGTGTTCTGGTTTCTCCTTCATGAATCTTTCCGCTTTAGGTTGACACAAATGAACATTTCTAAATTGTATTACTCAGAAATGTATAGAAACATCAACGTACAGCTGAGATAATGGATGCCTACATGCAGACATTAAGCAGCAAATTATAAATTGCTCCTTCTGCACCCAGAATGACATTTAGATTGCACTGAAAACATTTCTGAATGTTTGACATTCTATTCAGCTGCAATAGTCCAGATTTGACTTCATCTTAAGTCGGTTCTTTTCAGAGGAAGATGTCTGTCCTCGCTGTCAGAGTTTTTCCATTAAAATAGTACACATGCTTGTGTCTCAAAAACTAGCATTGGAATTATTTCTGTGCCATTTTCCTTCAAGGTTTTGACCTTTTTTATTGAATCAAAGCTGACTCATGTTGCCAAAAAACATTTACCTTTGATAACCTAATTTCATTTAGTTCTGGACCGAGCTGGACATTAAACACAAAAGGGAATAAAAAAAACATTTAGGCTTTCTAAAAGCCTCTGAAATTACATTTTCATGTTTCTAAATAAAAACAAATGTAGTTCACATCGTGACTTCTTAAACTTTTCAGTCAATTCAAATCCATATGCAAAGTAAACAGCTTTAAGTAAACTTCTGTCTGATTGTAACAACATGTTTCACCTCCTCATGTACACAAGCAATAAACAATTTTTGCAGTCTCCATCTATCACACTAAATGGTACATAAAATGATACAGCATGGTGATTTTTATTTAAACTAATAACTCGTGGGTTTCTATTGATTGTTCAAATTGTTCAGCATTTTATTTCTTTCCTCACACTTTATTTTATCTTAATATCCCATTTCTTTTTCTCTCTTGAAGTCATATTGTCTTTATTGCAGCAGGAATCTAATTTCCCACCAGTGATCAATACTGTTTCTTTTAATCTTATTATTTATATTCTGCTCAAGTTTCTCCCCACGGGTGTTGACATTTGAAGTGTCTCCTACCTTCCTTTCACACTCTGGACTCTTTTAAGAGAAATCTTTGCTTTTCAAAACGCACATAGAGATCCACTGAGATTCATAGCACATATTTGGTTTTATATATTTTATTACGCCTAAATACATATTTAAAAGTGTAAAATATGCTAGCTGAAGGATTTTGCTAATATGCCTTTCACAAAAATACATCAACTTCAAAACCAAAAGGCTGTGGAGTAAAAGAAAGAGATTTCTATCGATTGCATGAATTTATCTTAAACTAGAAACTGATTTATTTTATTGTGCTGAATTTCAAGAGGTATATGTTTGGATTTATCCTCATGAGCACAGAACCTTCTTTTTGCTAAACTAAGCAACCTTGGGCTCCATGGTTGAGAAACACTTGAAAAATGCATGAAATAGCTTCCTTAAAACTCAAGTATGAGCTAACGTTATTCCTCATCCTTATCAAATCTGTAAACTAAGTTGTTCTCTTTTTTTCTCTTGACAAAACAAGCAGAAAGTTTGAAGAATCTGATCTGACTGACTCGTTGGCGCAGCCAGAGATTGGTGTTTGCCCTGATGTGAATAATGTGTTTGTACAAACCTGCGAAAACAAAGGCTGAAAAGAGAATGATGCTTAGCAACTGTTAGAAGGACTGAAAATTACCTGTTTCGTGCCGTTTCATCTGGTCGTTTTTGTGGACCTTTTATCGTGCGAAGGCGGAGCAATTATGTTTTTATGTGTGTTGGTTTGCTTGTTTGTACCATTCGCCAAATATCTCATGAACCACTGAACCGGTCAACTCAAGTCAAGATGGCCACCACATTAAATCAGACACTAGCAGATTCAAAAATGGCTATAACTTGGTCAGTTTTACAGATAAAAAGCTAAAATTTGCTATGGTAGTAGCTGAGACTGATCCCAAACTTACACACCGAGCTTTAACTAATTGTGCAACATCTGTCTTTAAAACTTTGTTACCTAAATTCAAGATGGTTGCCACAGCCAAGTGACAAAAGTGTCTTTACTTCAGTGAATTGTCCAGATGTTGAGCTACAGTCTGCTGTGGTAGTAGCTGACCATCACCCCCAACAATACACTGACAGACATCTTTGCTTAAAACATGTTCATTATCTGTTGGAGTCAACCCAATGCAAGATAGCCACCATAGCTAATCAACATTAGCCTACACAGAAAATGTTCATACCACAATGACGTTTACAGATATTGAGCTAAACTTAAAGTTAAAAAATCTTAATTGGATTACAAACTTACATAACACAAGTGTATATATATTTTTTTTCTTTTCTTATTCGTTTCTTTTTTAAATTTCTTTATTTTTGATGTTATTTTTTGTCATCCACATGGGGGTGCTGTATCACCCTCTGCACCCACAGTTCCCACAGCCTTGTCTGCAAGAAAACAAATCACTGACACCCTCCAGAACCCGTGTACAAAACTTATGAGCTATGAAAACTGAGTAGCACAGTTTGTTGTTTGTCTTTAGCAAATAAAATCAAACATCATTCAGGGTTTTTATGGTGACAGAGGTTAACAATCCCTGACAAAGTCTGAAGAAAAAAAAATTAATTATATGTGTAAAACCTGGCAATTAAACAACATGATATGTCTTTGATTTTAGCTGTGTTGACAGATATTTATTGAAATGCTTCACAAGGTTTTGGAAAAGGAAAAAAGAAAGAGAACAACATTTACATACTAATGTAAGTAAAACAATTGTGTGTTTGTTTTGAAGAACGAGTCAGACAGAGAGACACTTTAACTTTCTATAATTACACACATTCAGTGAAACCACAGCCTTAGCAGATGATTGTTACAGACCAATAAAAACATAGAGTGTGACACTTCAAACTGTAGAAAACATGATGCAAACCCTATTTCTATACAAACAATACACACCTACGTCTCAAAGATGGCTCATCTGTGAGGCAGAAGCAGATTCAATAAAGTATTTGATTTCTGTGGGTGTATTAAAAAAATAATGTACTATTTATCCTATGTGGCAATTGTATTCTCAGCTGATTACCTTTTATTTGCCAGTTAAAAAGAGAAGGAAGCCAAATAGTATAAAAACAATGTTAAAACTTTAAAGTACGTGAACAACAGTAAAACACACACACAAAACTTAAAAACAAAACTTAAACTTTTTACAATAGAACAAACAAAGATTGAGATTTCTTTGTTTTGCCTGTAAACTGTATACCAGCCTGTTTTTGTTGTTTTTTAAATTCCCATTACATAACTTTCAGCAAACACTTGTGGATAAGAGATTATTGTGGTCAAGTTCAAAGGGTTAAATCGATTATTTCTTTTCTGCCCAGAGAAAGAATGAACACGAGCCAAAGGAGGATGAAGCTAACGCAATGTTTTGACGGCATTTCTGTTTTAATATACCAACACATGCAGCAAGGACAAACATGAAACATCCGACGCTCAGAAAGAGTTTCACACAGAGACAAACAAATCCCCTCTTCTTTCCCCCCCATCTCTTTCTGTCTCCTTTCTTTCAGGCAAACAAGACCATGCCTTACACAATTAAACATAACTGTGCAGGGTCACTCAAGGGGCTGCACTTTTACTATCTGCTGTTGCCACGGCAACCCATTCTCTTTGCAGCTATCTGGTGAACCGTTCACACACACAGACTCGAAGGCTACAGTCCCTGCCCTGCCCAAAAGAGGGCGCTCACCAGGTTTACTGAACAAACTTCGGTTAAAGACAGGCTTAGAAGCAGACGCCTTTCAACACCTTTGACAGTTTTATTTTTGGTCTTTATTCAGTTTACACTTCCACCATTTCCTGAAAAAAAAAATCATTTTTAATCCTTGCAGAAAAATCTTTAAAGATTTGTGACTTTTCAGCTTAAAGGTATACAAATGGGTAAAGTTCAAATAAATGTGTAATGTCAAGGCTGTTTTAAATAAAAGTGAACTGATGCAGGATGGCAGGCATTAACTTGCTTTGGGGATTGGCCTCTAAATGACTGTGAAATGGACATTCTGATCTTAAGAATGTTTGCAGGTTCACAGACTTGGCTGCACCCTTGCTCTCGAGTTTGTGCAAAAAAATGAAATGACACCTATTCTGAGAAAGTCTGGAGACGTGATTTAGGTTTGGAAGAATCTCTGATGTCCAAGGAGCTGCTTTGTGTAGACCAGTGGAGCTGAAAAGACACTGATGGCAGAAAAACAAATGTTCAGACAAATGATGTCAGGAGAGGTAATCAAACCAGTGCACAATCTGGGAGAGCTGATGAAGTTTAGTCTACAAGGTAATTATCCAGTGCACACAAAGTCTGTTCAGCACAAGAGAACCAAAATGTCCTCTTTCTTTTGCATTTCACTTGCAAAATTAGAGCTTACCAGATTGAAAGAAATGTCTGATCTGACAATGGTTAGTGGATGCAAATGCCAATCTGGGCTGCTCTGAAGTTATTCTTCCAGGCTGGCACTCGGGGGTGTTCCTGCCCAGTGCACAGATATACAAGGAGGTGCTTTTGTCTGCCTACCTAATAATAATCAGTAATTGGGAATCCTTTTTTTCTGCACTCAGACAAACTTTGTCAGTTTACACAGAAACGTTTCAATGTATGAGTGTACACTGACCTCTGTGAGACAAAACAAAGATTAGTTTGGGACGTGCTAAATCTGATGTAGCTGGAGTGGTGTTCCAGTTGAATATTTTTTCTTATTAAATCAGAGAATCTGTTCTTTTTTTTTTTAGTTCAAAAGAACCAGTATTAGCAGCAGGCCGGGCACCCTGAGGCCTCTGGTCCTTCTGAGCTTCACTCACTCTGACACACGACCCTCCTACAGACTGATTTCTCAGCTCGGTTTGGACTCTTTGATTGCTTTGAGCTGATGATGTTCTTTGGGGAGATGGAGGCAGGGTAGCTCTGCCATGTCTTTGCTGGTTTTGTCATTAATTGATTGAGTCATTCAGTTCGGATCAGCCACGCCCACTTGCCCTGCGTTCCCGATCGTCTCATCACCTGACCTTCTCCACCCCTCTGCTCACTTGTTCCTGCTCTGCTCATCACATCTCTTTCACTGAGGTCTTTAATCTTCCATCCTTCTGCAGCTCATTGAATTACATCCCTTTGCATTCCAGCATTTTGCACCTCATCTTCTGCTTTGCTTGTTTTCTGAACTTCTCATTTATTATTCTGTATACTGCTTCTACTTTCTCACCCATTTTTGTTGCATAATTGGTTTGTGTGCAACCTCACATCAACCTTTTGTTAATTAAACTGGATTTGTGCAGCATTTTGCCATCATTTTGGATCTTCAAACTGAACACAAGTCATAATTTACGCATCATTGAAGTCCAAAATAGGAAAGACATTACATTTCATTGAAGCAATGAGATTGACTAAATCACCAGAATGAAACTACATTTACCACAACATTAGACCTTTCACGCAATCTTGGTCATATTTTTAGGAACGCTGGTAACTGCCGTGGACTAACATGCTCTATAATCTCACTGTTGGGAGTGGGTTTATTTTTGGAAGTGCACGGAGGTGATATGAAACCCAGATGAACCCAGTGTGTTCTGCCCTTCATTTGAATAAAGATTGTCTATAGTGCTAGCAGTCAAACAGCAGATAAGCAGAACTGTTGCAACCCAAGTGTGCCAAAACTAATTGAGCTGAGAAATTTGGCTTTAGTGCCGTATCTCAGAATATGGGAATCTTTAAAAGATAAAACACAACCAAAGGCTACGCAGCAACTGAAGTTTGTTCAAAAGAAGACTGCTAAGATATTGGAAACATTAACCTTTCAAGCTCCTTTTTGTCTCCAGGTAAATACGCAAGTTAATGACTAAACAAGCAGGAGATTGTGTTTTCTTGCCCAGGGCCACAATAGATTGCAATTGGCTTCACACATAAAAGAAGTTACTGTGCTTGATTTTTTTTTTTTAAGTCTTTTTGTTTTCTATACACTTGGTCCTTTGCTGAAACATCAACAAGTTGACACCACTTGTTACTTTTTTAAACCAAATATTGCATAAAGTTAGCATATATTGAATCTAACTGAAAAACTGAATTGGTGTTAACCATGTGTTGGTATGTAAATAGATTTTCTTTGTGCAAATAGTTTTAAGTTTTCACTTTTTTTTTGTTCCCCTCTCTCTTAAAACCATCCTATGACCATTGTCTGAGCCATGTTTTATGTAATTCCTTTAGCACATTTAAAAACAACCATAGCTGACCAAAGTGATTTACAGGGCATCAGGTTGGTGACCCAACAATGAATTAAACTTCAATAAAACCTAAATAAATAAATATATCAGTTAACGTGTGCAATAAAAAAACAAGATGTCCAACTAGAACTGAAAACCAGTGGAAATAAATGGTTTTTTTTAGCTCAAATTAAAGAAAATTAACCATCTGAGCTCTAATTTTCAAATACAGGCTGTTCCAGAGGTTGGGGGTCACAACTGAAAAATCTCTGCCATCTCTGGTTTTTAACCCGGATATGAGAGTGTCCGAAAGCAACCTGTTTGTGGACCTGAAGAGCTCTGGTTGGAGTAAAGGTGTAAAGGTTCAGATCAGACGGTTCTAACAAGCCCGTTAGGATCCAGTTTGCAGTTAAACTTTAAAAGCTATTCGAGGAAGTTAAATGTCATAACCACCAGGGGCTGCTGTCATGCCAGTAACAAAAAGCTTTTATGTCCACTCTCTTTTAATATTTCAACATGATGTTTATCTGATAACCTGTGAAATGATCATATCTACAGTGAAACCACTGAAGTTTAAATTGGGTGAAAAATATATTTATTTCCAGCTGGAACTTTAATAAAAGAAGCAACTTTTAGGATTTTAAAAGTTGAAGATTTTTTTTCTCTTGTTATACAGAAACATTAATATCTTCAATATCTCTGATCTTAATGCTTTCTAACATTATCCTGATTTTTTTAATAAAGCCTCTCTTGGTTTTATGACAGCACATCATCATAGTGACATTTATTACACCTCATGAGAGGCATTTTCTAGTGCTCCCAGGGTAATATCCTGCGAGCATTTAGCTTACGCATCTGTGGGTGTTTTGAAGTGTTGTACAGATCAAATGTATTGTTTTTCATTTTCTGTATCTTACAAAAAAAAGTTATTGTAAGCTGTCAGGGATACAAAGGCTACACCTGTAACAGCTGCCAGCCAGCATCTCAACAAAATAAATCCCTCACACACAGATCGTACGGTCAGACTGTCTGACCCCGCTGCCTTGATCCATTGTTGTAACATATTGCTTCAAATAAGAGTGAAAATGTGACTCATTTCAGCGTCCTCCCACTTGTTGGTGAGACTGTGAGCGCCTCGATGTTATTAAATCCAATGTTTGCAATCTTTTTTATCTGCCGTATTAAATACCCCAGACACTGATGAAAAGATTTGACACAGACATCACATTTAGTTCCATTAGATGAATATTTATTGAACTAACTGAGAATTATCCACCTCTTGTTCACTCAGCTTTCTTTAATTGAAATCCTACCTCACCCATTTTAATTTTGCTTTATTTTAATGAGGCAAACAATTCTACATAGAGGTTCTTATATATCAAAAAGGGACTGTAGTAGAGGAAAATAAAGGGGGGAAAATGGAGTTCAGAAGCATAAAGTTACTCTGAATCAAATAAATCCTGCAGAAGTCTTGGTCGTTATTGTAAACCATGAATAAAATGAAATTCTTTTCACCTTAGAATTTACATTTGGATTTATTCCTCCTAATGTTTCCATGAAATGAGACGTCTGGGGGCAGGCGATTATGCCTGAGTGGCTGGTCTCTTTGACTTGGATTTTCACTAGTGACTGGAATTAACATGGCTTAAATTCTCCCCGCCCCGTAGCTAATTGAAACAAGTAATCTCCAGAGTTCGTCCTGCACCGAGGGATGGAGGGACTCAGCTGTACTGCATGTTATCCTCGGCGCAGACACGTTCAGCAAGGCCGTCTCCCAGTGCACTGCAGCAGAAAGCAAGGCGACAATGAGCCTCCTGGAAGAAATAACTTTTATATCCATTCTTCACAGCTGAATAATTCACTTGCGCTAACCATGGCAAATAGGAAAAAAAAGAATGTTTGAAGAGCTGGCAGATGGAGGGGATCTGATGTTTTGACAAGTCTAAAATGATGCAGAACACTCTGTTCAATAATGTACACAAGTTAGCTGTGATTCTTTTGCATGACTTTTATATACGGCACCATTACAGCCCACAAGACTGTCATTCAGTAACGTGTAGCTAGAATTTATCCAGCAGAGGTGTTGAAAGGGGCAGGATTAAGGAAGGTGTGGGGCCCTATCAACAAATTTATAGAGCACATGTTTACAATATTGAGCTTGTACACAATAATTTTAAGGGTTCACACAGGAAAGAGCCGCTCTTAATATCCCAAGTCTGAAGCACAGATAAACTAAAAATGTTTACTTTTTATATATTTAAATAATCTTTTTTCTTCATGCAGCAAATAATTTAAAAATGTCATGGCAATGAGAGCAAAAAGGTCAAAATACAGAATATCAGCGAGCCAAAAAACACCACAACAACCTTTTATATAGCAGAACAAACACTTTATCCTAATGTTTCGAGATTAAAAACTAAACCAAGTGAACTGCAATTATAGAGTTCTGGTTTTAAAAACAGCTATAATCTTCCTGTCTTTATTAAATATAACAAGGTTTCTGATAAAATCTACATCCATAAAACACTTCTGCAGGTGAAAACATGATAATAATAACATAAAACAACACTGTGTCAGACTTCTACAAAGGATTAGAAACATTTACAAACCTTTATGGCTCAGAATTACACTGATTATTTAGCAGTAGTGGCATATTTATTTTTTTTAAAAACTAAAAAATCTGAAGCAAATTAAACAGAAACCCACCAAAAAACATGAAGCAGTTGCTGTTTATTGATGTGTTCTTCAACATATTCAAATTCTTTCCAGTGATGTGGGCTTGCATTGGAAGTAAGTAATCCATTCATTCAAAAACAATGTTTTGGTCCCCTCCAAACTTCGGGGGCCCTAGCCTACTGCTCCTGGTAAACCCTTTAGAAAGTCCGGCCTTGGTGATGATGAATATTCAGAGGCTCAGCTGCCTGCAGGGTTCCTCAGAGACATGACACACACCCCTCAAAGGACCCCACCTCCCCGTTGAATGTATTCTCTCTCACACACACACACATAGACACACACTCCTCCACTTTGCCTTGATCTGGTGGAGTGGCTCCAAAACTCCACAGGTGTGAGCCACTCAGACCTGTGAAAGCCCCCATACACTGCTCAGTCCTGTGATCAGGAAAAAAAGAGAGCAGCTGCGCATATTCAGGAAGTAAAGGAAGAATGATCACCTCCTGATGGGCAACAAGATGAAACCACCGTTTAACTGAAAGACGAGGAAGTCTTTTGTCTCTTCCACAAAAACAATATTAGGCTAAATTTGTCACACCGCGGTGCAGGTCTCAACTAATAACAGCAATTTCGGTTAAATTACTTTTCAACCATGGCTGGTTAAAAAGTAATTTCTCGCATTTTCTTGCAGGATAATGTTGAATACGCAGAGGCATGCCCTTGGACATAATTTCATAAATGTGCTGCAGAGAGTGGCTGCAGCCAGTCAGGGCAACACACACACACACCCCACACACACTAACACAGCTGTCAGAAGCACACACCTACAAAACACAAACCTGGTGTCTAGATTGAGTTTTCGCACTTGGTGATTGGACTTGATACGTTTGTCATGGTTTACGCACAGCATCCCAAGCGCTTTGAGACTCAACATGCTGCACGAGCTGCAACAGCACCTGGAACGTGCGAGGCAAGACAGAAAACACGGACCAATTAATAACAACATGGGAGGAAAATCTGAATTCACGATCTCATGATGCAGATCAAACATGCATTCTCACTCCAGATGATCTGTCAGCTGTAATTCGCCATTAAAAAAAGCCAATATTTAGCTTCAAGTTTCTGTGGCAGATGGTATCCTTTTTCTGCTTGATTCACTTTAGAAACAGAAAATCTGACACTGAGGTCTGAGAGGCTTTAAAAGCGGCCAAATCAACGTTAAAATGTAAGAATTTGACGCAAACGCAGCGTATTTTACGCAAAGCTTGTGGTCTGTATTCATTTTGACCCATTCACTGCTGGCGCATTTCTTTTTCTCTCTCTTTAATAAAGACGCTGAGCTGCGATGCATTTAACATCAATCACATCCAGCGCACGGAGCGCGTGCAGCCTCCCGTCTCAGTTGGAGAGGAGGAGGAGGAGGAGGAGGGGGGGACTCTCGCCTCGGGTGTGGGATATGCGCGTTCTCCGCTCCGTTATCCCGTAAAAATCTGATCCTCGTGTCGCCGGGGCAGCGTCAGGCAGAGCGGTCGTTAATCCCCCCCGTCCGCGCGCAGCCTAAAGTTGTGGACTTGAGACTTTTCAGCACCACTTTTCCGTGGACAGCGCTCGCAATGATTCCGAGACATCGACGCGTCAGCCTCGAAATGCGTGAGGATTCCTGTTGGATACTATTAAGTAACAAGGTTTCAACGCATTTTCTCTGAAAGACAGCCATAATTGTTTTTACAGGAAACTCCCCCTTTTCATGTTATAAAACAAGAAGAAAAAAAAGAACGATTCTTCTTGGATATGGATCATTTTATGTAGATTCCTCGTGGGCAGGAGAGCGGGGTAAGTACTGCCACCCAAGCTGATAAAATGGATCATTTATTGCAATGTGATGTTTAAAAAAACGTCGTGACTTAAATTTTCCTAAAGCAGAACATTCATAGGATGGACTGATAATTGGCTTCCTTACGACTCTAAACATTTTATTTTTTTGCATGTTTAAGTGATGTTTATTACTTAAATATGTATAATGATAAAAAGTTGTACAGTTTTCACATGGTAAATGCTCATACTGTGGTTGAAGAGAGTGCAACGCCCTGAACTGTAAGTGTATCGATTGTTTTTTTTTTTCTTTACGTGTTAAGGCGCAGCGTTATGTGTGGAGCTCTGCGCTGCAGAGGCGCCTGAAGTCTCCACAAAATATGAGAAAAAGAATGACTCAACATCAAGAACCTGCTGCAGCCGCAAGGGTTTTAATATAATTAGAGTTACGGCTCTGAATGGAGAGATTAACCAAACCATGGACGAATCTTTTTTTTTTCTTCCTGTCTTTAAAAAGCCAATCCAGTTGAAAAGCAACAACAGGATGCAAACAACTGCCTCGTGATTCGCAGCTCAACCCTTTATTTATCACCCCCCCCCCCCCNCATCTCTCCCGGTGTCTCCCTCTCAGCACAAGAACAAGTTGATTCATGGAGGGGGAGCACCCTGGTGTTTGGGTGGTGTTCTGTAGAAGTGTGTTGGGGGCTGAGAAAACCAACCATTGTCAGTGCAGTCAGATGTGCAGCCTCCTGGTGGAGACAGCAGTGGAAGAGCTGATGCGAAACTTTAAAGATACTCACTGCAAAGTATGAAATCAAACATATAAAAAGGTTACCCTGAACTGCACCAAATGGTGCAGTTTTAAAGAGTTTACTTCAGGAGCTTTCCAGATATGCTGTTATGCATTTCTGAAATGCAGGTATGCACTCAATGTAAACAAAGCACTGCATACTCCATTCAAAAAAATCTGAGAATAAATAAAAATAAAAACTGTTGGACTTTTTAATCCCAAACAGTCCTTTCATGGATGCAGACTCTTGAGTGATTTTCACTCACTTCAACTGTTTTCGAACGCACAAAGTAGCATCCAGTCACAAATTTTGCTTACAAATGTTTAATTTAAGGACACATTCATTAATCATTGATATGACCGACAAAATTGTGCAGGTACTCATTGCAAAGTGTGAACTAAAGATTATCCTGAACTATAATAAACGGTGCAGTTTGAAAACGTTTAGTCCAGTAATTTTCCAGATATACTGATATGCAGTTATGAAATGCAGGTCCACACTCAGTGTAAACAAAGGGCTCGGCTGAAAATCATGTTGATACTTGAGTGATTGACCTACATTAAGCTGTCCATACTCTGTATATGTAAACAGAATCAGACAAGCGTCAAGCCGAGGAGAAGATGTTTAGGTGGCAAATGTGGGAAAAAAGAGAGGAAAGATTGAGTAAGACAACTTTCGAGAATAAATATCAGGGATCACAGAGGGTGATGGAATAAAGACAGAACTCGGCATTCATAAACACGTAGCTTTCACAAAAAAAAATTCAGACTGGTAAGTTGAATTTTTACTCTATTTTCAGTCACTTTGGCTCTTTCCTTGGGTAAACAAACACAGGTAGTAGTATTTGGCATCTGTTCACAAATTTTGCTTACAGACTTTTCATTTAAGAATGCATTACCCATCAATTTGAGAGAAATATTGTGCAGATTGAATTTATTACTTTATTAATTTTTTTGTCCAGTCTTCATGACTTTGCAGTAAGTACTTTTATTAGGTTACATAGACATCTATGGCTGTTGCTCCGAGGCCATTCTTCTGTTGTCAGGGATGTATATTATGCCTAATTTGTTGCACTGTGTTTGTCCGTAGGCATATAACACAAGACCAGAGTTAATGGTCAAGGCTCATAAGGTGTACTGTATACTGGATACACAAAGAAACCTTGAATTTATACTGTTTCCATTTTGAGCTTCTCCCTGGGGCCTTTTTGCGGCGCCACAGATTAGCTTGGTGCTCTTGTATTCTCATAGGTTCAGTTCATGATGCGGGGCTGCTATGATTACAGCCAAATATGCCATTGTATGCATTCCCCCTGAACTTCCAGGCAGGAGGGGAAATGTTTTTCATATCAGCGGGTAATTATCTCAAAAGTGAGACTCAGCAAAAGAGAGCTTTTAATTCGGTCTTGTCCAGCCCCCTGAGCTCCCGTGAGGCAGATTTGATGTCTTATGCTGGGTTTTTCTTTGTCGGTGTGTTGTTGAGTGACTGATAGCCATACCTGGCTCCTGCAACAAAGCATGCTTAAGAAATCTCCCCTAGAGAAAGATTGGAAGGAATACTCTGTGTGCAGATTGCTGGCAGGGAGGTGCAGGGCTTTTTCAAACAGCTTTAGATTTACTTTTCTAAGCTTTGCTTTGCTTATCTTGTCTTCTGAGTTAGTTTAGCAAGTGCAAACTCAGCATATAAAGCCGCTGGTTTGCCTGGTGCTAAGTTCTCTTTAATATGTCATGGACTAGAGAGCAAGCAGCAATGAAGAGATACTGTAGCTGGGCCTCATTCTCTGCTAAATAATACATGAGGACTCAGCAGCATACTGTAGATTATTAGCTCGTCCACAGAATACATGCTTCCTTTCATTTCATTTTGTTCGCAAAGGGGTCAACTAATGAACATGCTGCATTTACTTGATGGAGACCATGATGATCAAAGTGACTGAAATCTTTCTAGGAGAAAGGCGGGTGTTTGATTTTGTTCTTCAGACTGCAGAGAGACTCCCCAGTCGCCACAGCTTTTACTGTAGCTGCTGCATAGATCCAAGAGCAGGACTGAAATAAACAAACGTGTGCGCTGTTTCCCAAAACAGACCAGTGTGGTTAAATTCCCTGTGGACCCGAGTTACAAAAGCTTGTGGTGAAAATGGGGAAAACGTGTGTGCAGACCACAGAGCCCAGGTTCCAGCTTCATTCTCCTCCCGGCAGACGCCATCTGCTCGCAGGGGGAGGTTTTCCAAACAATTCATAGTAAAGACATGCGACGTGAGAAACATGGCTGATGCTCAGTTTTTCTCTGTGGATAAAATAATAACAGGTAGCTTAAACTGAAGGAAACAAAAGAAGCAATTAAAAATCCAGCATTCCTTGACAGAATGCATATCACCCGCTGCCTTTCATGTCAGAGTTTTAAACTAAGATCATCTTTTGATGAGAAATGATGGCGTTAAAGACATTTTGGTCAAACCTTGAAAATAAATGTGATATTTTGTGTAATCTGTCGCTTGCAGTATGTGTTGTGAATGACTCTCAGCTACTGCTGCACTGAATTTTAGCTCAATTTTTGTAAAAAAAAAATGCTGAGTTACAGTAATTTTTGCTTAAGCTATGCCATTTCTGTGCACTATCTTGAGATCGTTCAACTCCAAAAGTTAATCAGTTGTAGATCTACAGGCTGTAATTACTTTCTGAAAATTTAATTGAAATCCACCCAGTGTTTTATGATATTTTGCTAACAGACAAGGCTGACTTCATCCTTTAATACCCAAGATGCCACACAATGTGTGGTGCTGAATGTATGTGTTAGGGAAGATGCTCAGCTACTACCATGTCAAATTTTAACTCAATATCTGTAAAATTGACTGAGTTATATACATTTTCATGTTTCCTAAGTTTGATTAGTCGTGGGCGGCCATCTTGAATTGAAAACACCTGTAGCGTGGCTTTTTGTATTGGCAGTAATTTAAACAATTCTTGCAAAATAGAATAGCTTTCTATTGTTTGTGATGTAGGTTATGAGAACAGTTTTTTCTGTATAATGATCTGGTTATTGAATAAAAACTCAATGTTTATTGTATATTATCACACATAAACAGACTATTTTCTCTTGTGGTTCAGTGCATCCATCCATTATCTGCCGCTTGTTCCAGAGTCGGGTCACGGTTCTCTTCTTGTTGTTCTGTTTTATTTGTTTGTGTATTAATGTGAATGTAAAAAGCAACAGGTCGCATTAGACTTTCAAACTGCAATTTAATGTTTGAAATATATCTATATATTTTTTACAACCAAACACTGACTTCAACTAAGGGGTGTCATTCTCCTGCGTTACACGGATTCATTTCTCATTATATTTCTGGTATATTATTAGCTCTAAAATGGCATGGAAAAAAAATAATTGGAAATTAATAACAAAGGAGGAAAGCATCAACAGAAAGCTGCCGAAGAGTGATGTTGTGTGCTTCCTGAGTCATCACACACACAGATTTTTCTAGGGGCGGCATTGTGTGAAATGGAGTGTGAAATGAGTGCACTTAACATCTTTGCAGTGGATTATGTACATTATCTTACACGGGGGTTTGAAACCATCCTGGGTCCTGCCTGTGAATCTGCCATCTAGTTTCATTCACCTTTTTCTCACTTCTTTCATTGTTCCCCATTTATTCAGTCACTTCATGCACAGACCTCCAGACCAGAGTGAAGTAATGCCTTCAAATAAATCCTACAGTTTACCTCAGTTAGGGCATCCGCGTCAACAGGGTATTATATACTGCCTAAAGTACCGAGACTTATTTTAACACCCTTTCTTAGACTTTTTTCTTGTTCCTAACAGAAACTCAGAGGAGGCGTTCTAAAAAAAGAGACGCGTATGCAGCTCTTTATGTAAACCTTAACATATCTGCTATTACAGATTTAAAGTAAAAAAACAAAAAACATGCTTTTATAACCATTTTGTTTTCCCTTTTCTTACTTATCGCACTTCTCAACCACGGTAGAAAAACTGTCCATTTGTGAGATCTCAAAAATGTTTCACTACAAGTAAAAATTAAACTACTGAACTAAAAGTACACAAGTACTATTAGCAAAAATGGTAGCAATACAGAATACAGCCTGGTACTTGTGGGGATCCAGTCAGGACAACATAACTGGTAACATATATGGTATTTACAGGATAACATACTGGGTTCCTTAAAGGGTACTCACTTCTTTCATCTTTGTAACCATTTATTTTCTTATTAGATTGAGTAACTAATAAACTGTGGTTTAAAAAAAACTTTATTGCAATCTCAAAAATGCTTCACTACAAGTAAAAAAGTAAACAACTTAAATAAAAGTATTATCAGCAAATATTAAAATAAGTGAATAAAATAATTGTGATCATTTAGTTCTTTTACTGAATTTTTAATGTTGCTGAATCTGTTGGATGTAGTGAAAGATTAAATCATCGGTTTGAAGTACTTCTTCTCATCCAAACACAGTTTTACACACAGACACGTCTCTGTCTCATCCGTCTTTTGTTAACAGCTTCTTCAAAAACTCAGTAATCATCTCACAATCAGGGATGTAAGAATAACAAAGCTAGTATGCCCAAATATGATTTTTCCTAGAATTCTTCAGTTTCTGAGCATTTCCATTGAAAATTTTGGTTTTACATGAGGATTGAAAGTATTCTGACTCCTGCCTGTGATTCACCTTTTTTCAGATTCCTCTATTGTTCCCATCATGAACCCATTTATTTAGTAATTTTATGCATCGACCTACAGACCAGAGTGCTGTAATTCCTTCAAATGAATCTCAGTTTATCTCTGTAAAGGGATCCACATTAATAATTATTATGTACAGTTTACTTAAATAATAAGGTTAATTTTAACATACTTTCCTCAGAGGAAACATGTTTTAAAAAAGTGATGAATGTGTACTTTTTGTTATGCAGAATTTCAAAGGATCAGCTATTTCAGATTTACAGTAAAAACAGTTTTATATAAAAAAAATCATTTAATTTTTATTTCTCTTACTAATCTAAGTAATCAGCCATGGCAGAAAAAGTGTCCATTTGTTTCAAACTCAAAAATACTTTACTGCAAGTGAAAGATTCAACTACTGAAGTAAAAGTAAACAAGCAAATATCAGCAAATATTAAATTTAGATCATAAAGTAATTGAGATGATTTGGTTCTTATAATATTGCTGAACCAGCTGGAAGAAGTGATAAATCAAATCATTAGTTTGAACTTCACAGTTTTACATACAGGTACATCTCTGTCTTTCATTTCTTTTCCTTTTACTAACTCCTTCAGTAACTCAATAATCATTTCACAGCCAGGAGTGAAAGAATTACAAAGCTATGATGCTCACATGTGATTTCATTTTTTTTTCTTTTCTATTCACCTTTTCTTCAAATCCTTCAACTTTAGAGAGTTACTATTTATATTTTTATTAAAACAATCAAAATATGATCCAGTTTTGATTTCAGGAAAAAGAAAGCACAATCACTATAATAACTTCATCTAAGAAATCTTTATTTTGAATTTATTATAGTGTGATGAATCCCGCCTTAAGCAGGAACTGTGGAGTAATAATTGATGCTCTTTGCACTCAGGACTAATGTTGCTTTTATAAATTATGAGTGTAATTATGCTGCAGCTTCAAAGTTCTTATCCTATTTATCTGACTTTTACTTGCAGGTTGCTTAGTTGGTAAATGCTAAATATTTAAAATCATATTTTTATGAACTTAAAATGTCACCTATTTGCACCTATAGTGAACATATTAGCACACCGTCATAACTTTACATGAATTATAACTAAATGTATTGGAAAAATGTCTGAAATACAAGATACTAATTGCATCTAAAACAAGATTTAATGATTTTATAAGTTTGTCAGCTGTGGTTTGAATAACTCAGTGATTTCATGTAGCTTCTTTGTGCCTTTGTCAGACAAAATACAGACGACGGCATCAAATCATCACTGAAACAAATGAGTAAATAAATATGTCAAAATGGTGCATATCATTAAACAAAAGTAGATTTATCATCACCCACTGGAGGCGAAGGCAGAGCAATAATGTTTTTGCCCATGTTTGTGTGTGTGTGTCTGCATGTTTAAGTGTTTGTTCGTCTTTACCTTTAGCAAAATATTTTCTGAACCAGTAAACAGATCTAAAACAACAACCCTCAGTCATCATCTCAAAACCAGGGATGTAAGAATAACAGCTATTATGGTTTCACTTTTTTTCTTTTGACTTTTCCTCAAATTCTTTAATTTGGGAGAGTTTCGAAACTGATAGTCAACAGGAGTCAATCCCAGCCAAGATACATTCAGCAGAAACATCTCATGAACCACTGGCCCATTTTCACGTCAAGATGGCTGCCACAGCTAAGCAACATTAGCAAATACAAAAACGGCTATAACTCAGATAGAGTTAATGAGATAAAGTGTGGTATCGTAGTAGCTGAGAATGATTGGACAGATTTATTAAAACCTTCAGAAAATAATCATTGGATGCACATCTACAACTGACTGACATTTTGAGACAAAAATGTCTATAGCCCACTGAAAATTACATATAATGAGGTAAAGCTTATCTGGTAGTAGCTGAGAGTCAATTTCATCACATACTCTGAGCATTAACACATCTCACAAAATGTGGTTATGGTGGCCATGTTGAATCAAAACTCTATAACAAAAGGTGGCGGGCGATCTGCATTTCTTAAAGGAATGCTAGGGCTTTAACTGTTAAGGATTGCTATTTAACCACATCCTATCAGTAGCCCTCATCATCATCGCTTTATTCCAGCCTCCAGGTTTTCTCACCATTCCCACCTTTTAAATGAACAATCCTCGTTGACATATACCTACGGACACCTCCTGCGCAAAACACTGTATATTAATGAGCAGCACATGAATGCAGCCTTTTCTTGACATGGAATTATGGCTGCAACAAAAAGAGAGCTGCAGACTTTTGTGTTGAGCCCATTTCAGCCCTCCTCCTCCTCCTTCTCCTCCTCTTCCTCCACCGAAAGAATGACAGCTACAATGATGCCAAAGATGAGAGGCTTGGCTGAGAATGAGAGCTGTGTCAGTGCTGATATTACCCGTTGCTGTTGCCTCCTATTTTCCCCAACCATCACCTGTAATTTCTTTTCCTGCATGGTCGTGTAATGTTTTTGCTGATTTCAGTGCTTCTCCAGTAATGCATCTGCATAATGAAATAACAGAAAAAGAAGCTGCTGCCACAAACAAGTTGTCCAAAACCTGTGTATATAAGAAGAAACACAGATAGATAGATAGATAGATAGATAGATAGATAGATAGATAGATAGATAGATAGATAGATAGATAGATAGATAGATAGATAGATAGATAGATAGATAGATAGATAGATAGATTTCCCTTAAAATCTCTCCTCAGAAAATTGTCTTTTAAAATAGTAAAGTGTATTTTACCCTATTTTTAAAAACCATAATTTATTTCTTATATTGTGTTTTTTTAACAAGCTTTTTCTCCTATTTGTGCTATCAGTAACTTACCAGCAGGCAGAAAAAGTGAGAACAGACTATAATATTGTGTTAGTAGAAAGTCTCATGTGATATCACGAGATTTCACACTCAGAGTATTTGTTGTGAATGACTCTCAGCTACCACCACACCAAATTTTAGCTCAGTATTTGTAAAATTGACTGAAATTTTGCTTGTGTTTTGTTGGGTATTAATAATTAACTGTAGCAAGCATCTTGAATTCAGGTGACTCCAAAAGTCAATCAGCTGAAGATGTACATCTAATACATCTAATGCTTACTTTCTGAGAGTTCCATTAAAATCCATCCAGTGGTTCACGAGATATTTTGCTAACAGTTAATGCAAAAGTTTTAAGCAAAGTTTTTTCATAATGAGAAGTTCTTGGAGGATGTGTTGTGAATGATGCTCAGCTACAGACACATCAAAAATCTCAATATCTGTGAAACTGACTGAACTTTAGCCATCTTTATGCTTTCTAAAGTCAGTTAGCTGTGGTGGCCATCTTGAAATGTTATGGCTCAAAAAGTTATACCATTGCAGATGTACATCCTCTAAACATTTCCTGAAAGTTTACATAAAACCCTCCCAATGGTTCATGGGCTATTTTGCAAACAACAGACACAAGAACACACAGGCACACAAACAGTTAAAAACATTATCTCCCGCCTTTATCTTTCAGTGGCGGGTGAAACTGTAAATATTCTGCTGAAGTTATGTCGCTCCATAAATGTGACCTACTTTTTTTATCCCACTTTGAGGGCAGTGCACCAAGCTGAAGACAGTCCTCTAAAGGTCAGCATCTAACAAATTTGGTTTATTCACACATCTGCAGACAAAAACACATTAACCCTGGACTCAACTTTCACCTGGGAACAGTTGTGCTTCAGCCAGAACCTGACAAGCTGCCAGAAAGCAGCTGCACTGACATACTGTACTTACAAACAGGATGCATGGCTGAGCTCACCAACATTAGCTCATATGCTAATGGAATGAACTGGTTTATAAGCAAATTAGGAAGAAATGTTGCTGCTTAACTAGCATGAAATCAACTTATCTTATTTGATTAAAATTTTGGATAGTTTTAACAGCCATGTAATCATTTGGCATCAAGTCCTCCAACTCAAATGATGAAATACTGTAGATTATTTGTTATTTATAAGAATTCTCCACTTGGCTGGGTGGAGAATTCACCAGAAACAGAAACAAGCTGTATGTTGCAGCATTGCTTTAGTCTAATTTTGATCAGTTTTATGGTAACATTGTAGTTTTAGTAAAAAGTACCTATTGGGGATGACTCTCAGCTACTACTACCAAAACCCAAAACAAGGTTAAAAAACAAAAGCAACTGGGCTTCTATTCTGTAGTTGAAGACATTTTACTTCTCATCTGTGGAGCTTTTTGGAATTGATAAAGTTCCTCGAATGAGAAGCAGAATGCCTTCAACTACAGAATATAGGTCCAGTTGTTTTTGTTTTCTTTTAACCTTGTTTTTGGATTTACCATGTCCTGGATGACTGAGAATCTACACCAGCATATGAGCAATTCTAACTTTAGCTCAATATCTGATTTATAAGTGTTTATGTTTGCTAAGGTTGATTAGATGTGGTGACTCTCAGCCACCCGGTTGATTTCAAAGGTTAATCAGTTTTAGATGTACATCCAATGATTCTTTACTGAGAATTTCAATAAAATCCATCCAGGGATTCATCAGATATTTTGCTAACATTGAAAACTGTTGCTTCTGTTTGAGGACCAAAAATCAAGCATTGCAGTCCATGCTATGTGGGTGGAAGTATACAACTTACTGCTGGTATCAGTGATTGTTTAAGACACTTTTACCACATCCTTCATCTCTCTATGACAACTCCAAACAGCTCAGAGGAGTCAATAACTACAACAGAATATAGCTTTAAACATGATTCAAAGAAGCTTCAGATTCTTTTACTGGATGTAGTAAAAAACAAATTAAATAATCTAATGATCAGCTGTTATTAAACAATCTGAGTTGGTTCATATTTATCAAAACTGTCATGCAAGCTTAAATATAGGAATATAGGGGATCAATAAAATAAAGGAAATGTTTTCCAGCATCATCATTAAAACATCAGTTGAGAGGTTTTAAAAGAACATTGTTCATCTCTTCAGGAGACCATAAAGCTTGGCTTGCAAAAGCCTTTACAAGGGGTCATTAAGGCAACAGTGGCAACTCAAAGTGGCTCAGCAGTTGTAAAAAAAACATTTTTTTTCCTCTTTGTCTTTTAATTTGTCACCTGTTTTGCACCAGATCCTCATATTAGCAATTTTTGCAAATCTGTGTGGGGAAAAAAGTGATAAAATGCTGCTTTCGTCATATTTATTGCTGTCAGGAGTGCAGCTTTGTCCCCAAGGACTTCTGTTGAAAGCATTCAGTGAAAAGAGAGATGTCAGAGAGTTCATGTTGCAATAAAAAAATGTCATTATTTTTTCCCTTGTATAATAATAATAAAACATATACACTGTATCACTTCCCTGCTTAACTTAATGTTCATTCACTAACTTCTTGTTGGGTTGGTTTCAGATCAGGTGGCGAGTCTTTATAATTAAAATCTAGTATTTGTTGAAGAAATGCATATCATCTGCTGCCTTTCACACCAGAGTTTTAAACTAAGATCATCTAATAGATTTTTGGTCAAACCTTGAAATTACCATTGTGTGCAATCCCATGAAATATTGCAATATTTCATGTGATCTATTAGCCATTAGAATATATGCTGTGAATGACTACTACCACACCAAAATTGATCTCAACGTTTGTATGGTTCAAATAGGTATAACCATTTTTGTTTTGGCTAAGATTGATTAGCTGTGGTGACCATCTTGAATGGGGTTGATTCAAAAAGTGAATCAGTTTTCATTGTCAGTCAGTGATTACTTTTATTAAAATTCATCCAGTGTTTCAGGAGGTGTTTTGTTACCAATCAGACAGAGTTGCCTCCAATAGTTAATGGCAAAGTTCTATAAACAAATCTTGCTTGATCTGTTTGCTATTAGTGTTTGTATTTTGGATTTATCTCAGCTACTACTTCACCAAATTGGAGCTCCATGTCTGTAACATTTACTGAGTCATAGCCATTTTTGTGTTTGCTAAGGTTGCTGTGGCAGACGCCTTGAATTGGGTTGACTCCAAAAGTTAAACAGTCATACTTGTAAATGTTTATCCGATAAATACTTTTTGAAAAATGTATTTAAATGCGTCCACTGGTTTGTGACAAATGTGACTAAAAGTAAATAAAAAAAAAAACGAGCACAATCCCACCCCCCACACACAAACAGACACGTGCAGAAACATCAGTCCACCTTCGTCTTTAGCGGCGGGCGATAATAAGAAGTCCTCAGGTCTGATCGAAGCAGATGCAGGTTCTAGGCTGTTTTCCTGACTCCTGCTGTAGAAATCGAGATCTCTTCATTGGCGTCACTTATCAACACAGGTGTTGATAAAGAGACCACAATTATTGACATCAGCATCCACAGTCACACTCTGCCGACCTGTGGGGAAGGTGTTTGATTCAAAAAGAGGACTCTGCTCAGAAATAGCTTTCCGGGGTTGCTATGATGAGATTAGTGTGTTGCTGGTTTTGTAGAGCTGACAGCACGTGAAGGGAGCTCTATAAGGGCTATACACCTGATGTGGCCTAAAATTAGCATCTCCGGGCACCAAAGCGAGGGCTGAATTCTCTGATGGCCTGTGGTGATTCATTTAACTTTGCAATGGCTGATTAAACTGTCTCTGCCTTCCTTTTAACAGAGCATGACAGGATGACAGTTTGACATGTGAAACCTGTTTTATTTTGAATTTGCACGGCGACGTTTACAGCGATCGGTGGCACCTGTGTGTGAAAGTAGAACTCGTAATCACCGGTGCAGATGTGCGCGCAGGAACACAAAGGCGAACTGGCAGGATTCAATTTAGCTGATAATCTCGCTCAACTTCAACTCGTAAACTGCAATTTTGGTTTCCGATGGTGTCTGCAAATGTCATTTATGAATTCTTTACAGTTGATTTTCATTTTCAAGTCAGTAAAACTCAAAAATGGAAGACGAAATGAACAACAGAGAAATGAACAAAGAAACAAAGAAATGAAGAAGAGGGTTTTGGGTTATTTTGAATTCATTTTTCAACAGTAAATTAAAGGCCAAGCATTTCTTAAAGAAATGCACATCACCTGCTGCTTAGAATATATGGTAAGGATGACTCTCAGCTACCACCACATTATCTGTAAATTTAAATACGTTATAGTCATTTTTATGATGGCATCCCTCTTTTGCTGATTAGCTGTGGTGGCCATCTTGCATTGAGTTGACTCCAAATGTCAGTCAGCTATAGATGTTCACCCACTGATACCTTTCTGAAGGTTTTATTTAAATCCATCCAGTTGTTCATGTGATAGTCTGATTGTTCAGTCAGATAGTGTTGACAGTAACACTAAATGCCAAAGTTTTAAGCAAAAGGTGCTGCACATTGTGTGGAGCTCAGAGTAGGTGTTGAAAATGACAGTGTGCTACTACCACGCCAAATTTCAGGATCTGTGAAAGTGACTTAGTTAAAGCCATTTTTATCCTGGCTAATACTGATTAGCTGTGGACAAAATTGACTTCTGCAGTTAATACTTGGATTATGTGTTGGAATGACTCTTGGCTACCAACACACTAAACTTTAGCTCAATATCTGTAAAACTGGCCAAGGTACTGAGTTACCCGTTTTATTCCTCAACACGTGGATATCCTTAACAGGATATTTCTCCCAAAATAAAACGAAAACACTACATCTTTGACCAAGCACTGCTCTTGCAGAATACTGTATGATTTACAGTAAGTTCTGTGAATATCTATCTCAACCACATCCACCTACACGCTGCACGCAGAGCACAAAAGCATATGCAGATGCCACTGAGAGGCACACACACTCACTTTCACGCTGGCACTCGTAGAAAATGATACATGCTCATGCTGAAAAACAATCATTACAGCATGCTACACACTTGACATACTTCATGTGGCTGCAAACATGGAAACCATAAATGTATGCGCCACTAACAGGGATGGATGCATCTAGAGTGAGCCCATGGGCTGTAAGAGAGCTCTTTTGAGATCCCTCCAGTCCAACGTGGGTGTTTTTGTGTCTCCTGTGAGGGGTGCTCGTTGTTTTGCGGAGGCAGGTTCAGTTCTGAGATTAATGAAAAGCTCCATCTTAGTCATGAAAAGAGCATTTTCACAATCTATTTAGCATCATGCATACCAAAGGCTCACATTAGGCACTGTTGACTTATGCTCGCCTACAGCATTGTTTTCTGACGCATTCATCGCCTCTGCTGAGATCTTCTGTCGGTAAGCTGCCCCCCTCCAGATGCGCCCATTGAGATTTTTTTGTTTTTGTTTTTTCTGCATTTCTCATGTTCAGTGTCGGGAAAACTCATTCTTCACTGCAGAGATGAAATATGGCACACAACTGGAAGTCTGAGGGAGTGTTTGAACGAATGAGAGCTGTTTGGGACGTCTGTGTTCTTTTCGGCTAATGCCTTTTGGTTGATTGTCCACAGAAACAGAAGATTCACAAACACACAGCATGGTTTTGGCCAATTTAGCCAAACTCTTAAAGGTCAAACACAGAACTCTGTGAGCTTGCTGAGACTGGTACCATGTTGAAAGATTGTAATGGCGGATGTTTCTATCTCAGCGGGTAGACCAGCCCGGCAGAGATTAAAGTAGTGTAATAGGCTGCAGTGGAAAACTCAAAGAAGTGCATTCCAGGAGAGCTGGATGATATTTTAGCGGTTGCTTCTGGTGAATTATTTAGTGCAAATGGTTGTAATTACACAGTGATTACAGTAAGGGCGATTAGGTTGTGGTGTTTCTAGATCATTGCATGGATCACGGGATGATGTGATGAACTCAGAAACTGCTGCACAATTTAACTTCTCTCATTCCCCACCACCTCACCCCCCTGACCCTTGGCTGGAGCTCTGTCAGCAATTCCTTCCCCTGTGGATGGGCCGGCATCAGGCTGGTCATCTCTGGGCTTCTCTGGGCTTTTAGAAAGGTTGTTGAAGGTCCCTGTCAGGGTTGTGCATCTCTGGTCTGTGGCTGATAGATATCACGATATACTGCTAACGGTCTGTTTCATTAAAGATACATGGTCAGCAAAAACTGATACAAGTGATTCATTATGAGTTTGACTCAACACATTGAAATTCAATGCAATAATATACAACAAAGCAAAGGAATGATCCCATGCAGTGTTGCAAACCCCTCAGGAAAGAAAGTAGATATTGGCTGTCCTAAAAGTTGCTCAAAGTCACAAATGACATCACGACCTACTTTGCATAGCTGACCAGAGAGAAACAATGTCACGCGAGAGACAAAAAATCAGTAAAAAAGCACTACAAATGAACTTGTGTTGATTCAAAAAGAGAAAGAAAAAACACCTTTACATTTGCATGCTGCTATCGATCATTCAGTGGCTTTGAACATGTGTGATTTACTTGTAGTCTGGAAGCGAAGGGTGAACATTTCCTGCTCTGACTGCAGCTGGGAGGAATGCTGTGTGAGCACTGAGTCACCTGTGAGTGCTTTGGGATGGGGAGGGGCTCATGGCAGCGCCCGCTGCTCGTCGGAAAGAGTAGTGAAAAGCAAATCTCCAAAAGTCTCCAATAACACCAAATAAAGTTGCTAAATGTTTTACTAGTGGCTTTAAAAACAAGACGTTAGAGGGGTCTGAGTACTCGCTAAGTTGGCCTTGCGGGTCCTATTATCAATTATTGCGACAAGTTATTTACTACTTAATAAAAAATGTCTGCTCATAAACAGGTCTTGTTTTAAAAATTTCAAAATACTTTAATAAAACCTGTCTCACAATTAATAGATAATACACATAAAATAAGGCTTAGTGCAAAATTAATAAACCTGCCAGCAACAGATGTGTTTAATATTCTTTGTAACTCAGAAGTGAACAGCAAAATGTCTTTTCTAAATTATAAAGAATAAAACATAAGTCTTTTTTTTCCCCTTGAAAAATTAGTTTATTATTAGAAACAAACCTACTTGCCAACTTTTAATTAAGAAACGGTTTGTATTTTGTTGGTACAAAGTGATGAATCTAGAATAAATCCTAAACTGTTATTGGTACAGAGTTGCTCTACCATTGTGAATGAGCAGGTCCATGAATTAAACTGGTTAAGCTTCACATCCATAGCCCCTGTGAAACATGGCCTCTCCCCCCCCTGCTGCCTCCAACACCCTCTGCCCAGCCCACGCACAAAACTCCCCGCAAGCAATCACAACTTCTTAGGATTGTCAGTTAGCATTACAGTAACCCCCCGCCCCTCACCCCCTCCCCTTATGCCTGTGATCAGGGCTCAGCCAGGCAGAGGAACTGGGGCAGAGCAAAGGCGCTCGCTTGTAAAAGCCAAGAGAAAGACGGGTCATCTCTGGCTCACTGACCTTCTGTGGCTTTTCAGGGATTGTGATGTAATGGAGTGGGCGGCGAGGGAAAGTGTGAGGAATGCTGGGTATTCATCTGTTGGTGTAAACACAGAATGACTAGCACAGCGGAACAAGCCGCATTTGAGGACTCAAAGAAGACAAAAAAATGTCATCCAATTTAGTTTTTGAGCAAAAGACAACTGGAGGGCCCATTATGTGGCCCCCGCTCTCCAGTTCTGTCCAGGTCGGTTCGTCTGTCAAGGTAAAATGGCAGAACTGCAAATTCTACTTGACAGCACAAGCTCCCCTTAGGGAGACTAAGTGGCGTCAACCTGCAGTAGCCACACACTGTTGCTGACAAGGTGATGATGAACACCTTTCATTAAAAGGCAGGAGCTATAGGCTTTCCTTTCAGAACTTGTTCTGGTCTTAATGTCAGCAGGAGAAGAACCAAGAAGGCAGGAAGAGGGGGCTATGGGGTCCAAAACCTGTATGATTGCATACATCAAGAACTTTTTTTTGTCATCACGATGGAAGCTCAAAAATTCAAAGGCACAGTGCCATCAAAAGGATAAAAAAAACCTCTCTCAGATTTGAATACTCCAAATGTTTGAACTTGTCAAAAGCTGCCGACACTGCAGATGCGGCATTGAACATATAATATGTAGATTTATTTTGCTTAAAGGATGGGTCCAAAAGGCAGCGGCAGGTAGCTGTTTAAAGTTTAGCACTCTGAAATTACGGCTCGAGAAGCCATCAAACTGCCCAAAGCGATCATTTTCAAACTGAGATAGCTTTAAAGAGACAGAACTGTAAAACAGAAACACTGCAGACTCCAGATTTCTGTGGTCAGAGAGCATCAACTTCCTGCTGATTAGGCCACATTTTAATCTCTGAAATTTACATGTTTCACTTCTGAGAGTGCCAAACCACAGAAGTCAGATTGGAGAAAAAAAAGTCAATCAATGTGGTTTCTGTTACTTTTATTGGAGCTTTGGCTTGCAGCCGGATATATAACAAATGCAATTTTAAAAACCGTGTCTTCTTGAGTTTTAAAATGTAGCGTGAAGCCCTCTCATTACTGTTTGAATGAATATTTCATACTGTAGCTCAGATATTGACAGCTTTTACCATTCCTATGTCACGCTGCGAATAATTTTTGACAGATGTTCAGTGGATGTTAGAGAGTTAAGGACTCACACTGTGTGCCATCAAAGCATATCACAGCCTGAATTTCAAACAACAGCTAATCACAGACAAAAAGAACTCCAGCTATAAATGTTCCATTAGGCATCCAAAATATGCAAAGGTAACGGTAATGACTATTAAATAGTAAAAACATGCTCTTATTGAGACTTTGACTGAAAGGAATTTTCATCATTAAAAAGCGGAGTGTGCTGTGCGGTCAGAAAGATTAAAACCTACATTTTCATTGATTGTTTAAAAGGAGAGATACGAAGCATCAGTTCCATTAGGTTCTACTGGATGAATGGAAATTATGGCATTAGGAGCAGTAAACTAGTCAGGCCGTTTCAGTAAACATCAGAACTTACAGCACATTTTGCCATAATATATAAAAAAAAAAAAAAACCCAGTTCCCACAACTACAAACTACCCACAAATCATTATGAACCTGTCAGGCAACCTTAAACCCTATAGACTGTAGCTTTGTGAAAAGTTACAGTCATCTCCAAGAGCAGCTCTGCGTGACTGGCACTTCCTTTTTCTTTTGAGTTTCACATCCTGAAACTTTATATCAGCAGTTCTGACCATCAGGCTGTGGAATTCGGTTAGTTTCCTCCGTCTCTCCTCGGGCTCCTGTAAGTGCAGGATGATGATGCTGCATGTTATTCCCTTTTGAACACAGGAGAACTACCACCGCCTCAGTGACCACACCCTTCCAGCCCTGCCGGCTATTTTACTGGCTTCAAAGGTGCTCTGTGAAAAAAACAACTGATGGGAGGAACATGCATTTTTCATTTGATCATTTCGAAATACACCCTAATGTATAAAGTAGGATTCGAAGCTAATAAATTATGATAGCAAGCCTATTTTATAATGAAAATGGGGTTGTGACGGAGATGGAGGGTTTCCATTTTGTTACAGACTGTATTTTAAGGCATTCAGTTATTAACGCCCCCCACCAAAGGTGATAATGTTTTTCCGTGTTGGGTGCTTGTGTTCGTTCGTTTGTACATTTAGCAAAATATCAGATGAATCACTGAACATATTTTGATGAAACTTTCAGAGAGTAAACAGTGAATATACATCTGTAACTAATCAACACGATTCAAGTAGGCTTCCACAGCCAAGTGATCTTAGAAATGACTGTAACAGACAATTTTACAGACATTGAGCTAAATTTGGTGTGGTGGTAGGTGAGCATTGTCTTCAACACACAACGCAAAACCATGGCATGGCATTAACTATTTGTCTGTTAGCAAAATACCTAGTGAACGACATGAGAGATTTCAATGAAACTCTTAGAAAGTAGTCACTGGATGTACATCCACAACTGATTAACTTTTGGAATAAATAAATAAAGATGGCCACCACAAGTAATCAATCATATCCTGCACTGAAATGGCCATATCCCAGTGATATTTTACAGCTATTGAAAAATAATTAGGTGTAGTAGTGGCTGAGAATCATTCACAATACATACTCCAAGTGCTAACAGATCCACAAAATAGTGCAATATTTAAATATTGCATGAAAAAGTAAATAATACTACATTCAGTGTTTAACAAAATACTATAACTCCATCATTTCTCAACACAAAACCCTGGCATGGAAGCCAGCGGGTGATATGCATTTCATCAAGGAATGCCAAGCTAATTAACTAATCCCGTTATTATCCGTTTATTGTTGTGATTAGGGTAGTTTTAGTGACATAGAAGAGAAAAGTGAATTGTGATGTGACTAAGAAAGTAAAGTGAGTGGGGAAAGAGCTTGTTTGCACTGTTCTGAACTTGTTAGTATAAATAGCATTTCACTAAGTGCAGTTTCAGCTCACATTTATAGAAGCCTTTCAAGATGTTGTGATTTGGACTTGAAGTATGATTAATTTATGCCAAAGTAATGTGCTCTTCTGATATGCAGAAGATAATATTGTCATAAATTCTGCATGTGCAGAAAAACTGCAGAGCTTTTAGTGTTAGAACACTCACCATTTAAAAAAAATTAGACAAACAAAATTAGTTATTGCAAAATAATAAAAGAGTGAATTAAGGGTGGGTGATCAATATCTCATGAACCACTGAACAGATTTTATTTAAACTCTTAGAAAGTAGTTTTTATTGTACATATACAGCTGATTAACTTTTGGAGTCATCCTGATTAAAAATGGCTGCCACAGCTAATCAACCTTAGCAAAAACAAACATTGCAAAACTCTCAAATTTGTTGTGGAAGTCGCTGAGAGTCACCCCCGTCTCATACGCTAAGCTCTAACAGATTACATAAGATCTTTCCCTAAAACATCAGCATGTAAGGCAGCGAGCGATATCCATTCCTTCAAAGAATAATAATTTTATTTTAATTTTATATTTGTACTGATTCGTACTTACACCCAATTATGCAGATGGAAGTGTTTTGTTTACATTGAGTGCATGTCCTCTGGAAAACTACTCGAGTGAATTCTTTTAAACTGCAACATTTGATACAGTTCAGGAAAACCTTTTTATGTTTGATTTCAAAGTTTGTAAAAAAGTAACTTTATTTCAGAAACACAATGCTAAAAAGCACGGTACTCATTATATACGTATAACACCAACACGGCTCTAAGAATCTGGGTTCTGTCACAAAAAGTGTAATGAATGAGTCTCAGAACTGCTGAGCAGGTAAAACACTGATCCAAGAAAGAACAAGAGAACTTTTACTTTTAAATCTACGTCCTCAGCTTCAAAATATTCACAGAGTAATGTTAAACAAACAAACAAACAAACAAACAAAACCCCCAATAGAAATCAGTTCTTTTCATGCCCCTGTATTAACCTTTAAAAATATTTCACTTCTAATGATCCTTAGTTTGAAATATTCCAGTAGATTTCTTAGTTTTAACATTTATGTTGTGTGACTTTGTACTAGAGCTTCATTTTTTATAAGGAATTTAATCCAATTTAAATCTGTACCAATACTATATGTGTCAGAGTTTCATATAAATAGATCAAAATTGAAAAGGTCAGCTAGAATGATATTTTTATGCTATTTATCTGCATTAAATACCCTTTACTTTTCTGTATCACAAGAGAGATCACAGTGAAAATTGCTCGACATTAAAAGTGTCTTACCTTCTTTAATCTTGAATTTCTATTGGGAAATATTATGCTAACTAACATATGATATGTTTTATGGTATTTATTTTCAAGAAATGCTGCATGGCTTAGGCAACAGTCTTAAACTGTGTTGTTTCTGGATGCAGCACTCGTTTTTTTATGTTTCTAAATTTTTGCTGGCATGCATTAAAAATTAGCTACAATTATTTCAAAACACTCTTACTTTATGCAGAAAGAACTCCTCAAGTTTCCACACACTACATCGCACCTCTTCATGAATTTATTCATTTCTCCTCAGCCGCACATCTTTGCACCTAAAGCAGTTTTCATATTCATAAGTGTTGTTGTTCTGTGTGTAAATCCAGGGCTGGAAGTGTTATGTTTGTTTGGTTAAATCTTTACAGTCATCGCAACAAACTGAGGCTGAAGTAAGTATTAAAAAAACAGTCAGATTTCCAGAGTCAGACGTGTTATTTAATGCCTCTGATACAAACTACAGAGAAAACTCCTCTGAACAGATTTACAAAGACGCCTTCACTGCAAAGAGAAGCCATAAACTAGTTTCTGGGGCTGAATCAGGTAATTATCCCCAAATTGAGCAGTCAGTGGAAATGTTCACATCCTGCTGTGGGGTCAGGCTGCGGACATTAGAAACAAACAAACAAACAAACCAAAAATAATTTATTTACAGAATATATATAAGGCCTACCATTGTTTGAAGGAATGCTTGTCGCCTGCTGCCTTCCATAACAGAGTTTGAAACGAAGATCATCTTACGCTGAGAACGGACGGAGTTAAAGCCGTTTTAGTCAACCCTTTTAAATGACGGTGCACAAACTCATATATATTGCAATATTGTGAGATCTTGAGATGTGTTAGCACTCAGAGAACGATCTGAGGTTGACTCTCAGCTACTACCACACCAAATTTAGCTCAAAATTTATTAAAATCAGCTGTTATACCCATATTTGTCTTGGCTAAGGTCAGTTAGCTGTGGCAGCCATATTGAATTGGGTTGACTCTAAAGCTCAATGAGTTTTAGATGCACAGTCATTGATTACTTTCTGATAGTTTCACTAAAATCTGTGCAATAGTTCATGAGATATTTTGCTAACAGACAGGCATGGATGGCGCCAACAGTTAGTGTCAAAGTATTAGGCTAAAATATTGTACTATGTGTAGTGCTCAACGTATGTGTGAGGAATAAGACTCAACCAGTGACACACTAAGTTTTAGCTCATTATCTGTAGGATTGGCTGAGTTAGAACCATCTTTGTGCTTTCGAATGTCAGGGGCTGTGGGAGTCATCTTTACTTCGGTTGACTTCAAACTTAATCAGATTAGATGTATATTCATTGATTATTTTCTGAGAGTTTAATTAAAATTAGTTCAGTGGTTCATGAGATATTTTACTAACTCTGCAAACAGACACACACAGACATGGGCAAAAACATAATCACCCTTTTGTCTTCAACAGTGTGTAATAAAAATTACACATCTTTTATACTGTGGAAACTGTTATACAAAACAGAATATCTCCACAAATTAAAAAATATCTACAGTATTAAAAAGTAAAAATACCACTGAAGGAAATTGAAAACACATATGTGTTAATTTAGTTACATAAAACAGCAAGAAAAACAAGGTGAGTATCAGATGCTGCCGGGCTATTTCTTATGAGAAATTATTTTAGAGGAAATGACTTGTTATATTTGCATGAAGGAGGAAAAAAAAAAAAAATCTCATTAGCAGTCAAGCTTCATGCTGTATAAAACTGTCAGTGACATGGTTCTCTCCTGCCCCTGAAGACTTGTTACAGTGTTCAGGGGCAGCTCCTGCAGGCATGGCACTGTAAACTGATGTCTGAGATGTGACACGAATGCAGACTCAGATGCAGCGTTCTCTTCCGGATGAAACATTCTTCGTCTTTAACAGCGTCTCCTCCCGTTTAAATCCGGTTATCTTGCTCGAGATTTCATTGTTGTGCCGTCTCCCTAAGTGTCACGTAGCAATTATGCATTTGCAAAGACCTGCGATAATCTGCCCAGTTAAGACAACTGCACATTATCGTCACTTGTCGTTTGCCTGAAATTTCTGATATGTGGTTTTACTTGCCTGAAATGCAACATACTTACTCAGATATCCTCTCATTGTTCTGATCGTCTGCGATATTTTCTATCAGCAGACAAAAGGTAGAGCTTGAATGAAAGTTGGTATCAAAGATTTAGTCCTAAATACATAGTTTGAGTCGGGCTTTGTGAAAGGCTTGGGCAACTTGTCACAAAATAAAGCAAGATTTTATGTTTTATTTGTAACGGTCTGACATGTCAATAGTAAAAGAGGTTTTATCACATTGTGCACAGCTGGACTTATGCAGTATTTCTGAACTCCTATTCCTGCAAAAACCACCATGTTACCAAATCATGTGTCAAATATAGAGCAGCACTGGCTGCATCGAAAACAAAAACTTTATGTGGGTGAGTTTCTTTACACTGTAAGCACTCTCACTTGTGAATTTTCTACAGCAACCCACAACTTTCACCAAGCATAAATTACACACTCATTTAAGTGGGTTACTTTCACTTTTCGCAAAATAAAATTGTTCTTATCGAGGAGGGCTGGCATAGCCGTGGCTATCTCTGAAAGAAATACATCCGCTGAGGCAGTTTTCCAGTCAACAGTTTGTTGCATTTATGGAAAGTTAAAACTTGTGAAGAGAACGGTTTCCAGCCCACACGCTGACCATGCATTTCTTGGCAAGTGCCCTCTCCCACCTGCAGCTTTGGTAGAAGTCTTCACACTGCCAACATCTGCTGGAAATCTCCAAGGACCTGTGGGCTGCAGACTGCTCGTTTTCACTGGAGAGATTTGGCTTTGATCCGTACAAGAGCTTGACAGATAGTAAGAGCTCTGCTTGGGAAAAAAAATCTAAAATCAAAATCTGCGCTCCCATTTTTCATTCATCCATCCATCCGTTATCTGCCACTTATTCCAGAATCAGGTCGCGGGGGCAGCAGTATTTGCAAGAATTTAAAATAAAAACTTCTGAAATGAGGATGTTTTTTTTGGTAAAATAACAGGTGTTGGTTCTTGTACTGCAAAAAGAAATGAACCAGCTGTGTAATAACACTAAAGGCCTTGAATTCCTTGAATGAATGCATATTGCCCGCTGCTTTTCATGCCAGAGTTTTAGACTGAGACCATCTTATACTGAGAAGGTTCAGAGTTGTAGTCGTTTTGATCAAACTAAACAACATTATGTGCAGTCTCATGCAACATCACGAGCTGCCATGCTCAGAATGTGTGTCGTAAATGTCTTAGCCATTCTTGTGTTGGCTAATGTTGATCAGCTGTGGTGGCCATTTTGAATGAAATTGACTTTAAAAGTTAATATGGTGTAAATGTACATCTGATGATTACTTTCTGCAAGTTTCATGAAAATCTAATGCCTGGTTCAGAAGATATTTTTTAAACACTACAGACAAACAAGCACACACAGACACAGGCAAAAATCACTGCTTCGCCTTCAGGAAGGAGATGATAAAATAAAAAATCAAAGACTTGTAAAGGGATAAAGCAACAGATACTAGACATACAAAATGAGGGTAATTATTGCATCAATAAAAGTTCAGAACTCCAAGTAGAAACGGCCACATGTGCATTCAGCTGGAGTTAGATATAGAAAACATTTACATATTGTGTGGGCACTGAGAACTTGTGCACAAAATCTCCTTATTTTTATCTGTTTGAAAAAAAAAACCTCACAGAACAAAAAAACTAAATATAAATAAAACCAAAAAGCGAGGTTTATAACTCCCTGTTTGTCCCTTTTTAAGGCGAAACATTTTTCAGGAAAATTTGGGGTCTTGGAGAACGGTTTATCTTGTACAGATCAAGTCATTTTGAGTTATATTCAACAGATCATTAATGCAAAATATTTCAATTCCACAAACCTACCAGAAGATGCTGCACATGAGGACTGACAGGACACTGGTTACAGGTCATTTCATCACAAGTTATATATTAAAAGACATAAAAATGTTTAAACTGCTTCATAAGCAGAATCTAATCATTTAAAGGGTCATTGACTTCTAACTTTGGTCAACAGCAGCATCATCCATCTACTTTCTGTACCTGCTTTTTCCTGGTCAGCATCACAGAGGAGCCGGGTGTAGCTGGACAAAAGGCGAGGTCCACCCTGGACAGATTGCTGGACAATAACAGCATCCACGTGAAGAACAATGAGACAGACAACCATTCTCACACACTTAATTTAAAGTGTCCTGTTAACCTAACATGCATGTTTTTGAACTGTAGGAGCAAACCAGAGTACTCAGAGGAAACCCTCACATGGATGGGAAAAACGTACAGATTCTATGCAGAAAGGCCCCAGCTGGGAGTCAAACCTGCAACCTTCTTGCTGTGAGGCAGCAGAATTAACCCACTGTCCACCATGCAGCCAATAGTTATGTTATGTTAACTATTTTTATTTGCATTTCCATTCAAAGTGTGATTTTACCTTTGAGCAACATAAGCAGAAGTTGAGGACGAGTGAAAAGCTACTTTTAATCAGACGGTGTCTACAGCAGGTTGAAAATCCAGTTTAATGTTTTAGCATTTTTTTTATTAAACCAGGGAAAGATGTTTACTCATGTCTCATAATCCAGTGTTAACTAATATTAAGCAAACTATGCATAAGCCAAACAAATCTGTCTTAATCATCAAGCTCACTAAGTCACTGGTGCTCTGTCTGCATGGTCACTGCTGAGCTGGCTGCTCTGTTTATGTCCTTTGTCCTCGTCTCTGCTGTCTGTCTCCTCCGTCACTGCTGCGGAGTTAATCCTGCCTGGATTCCTAACTGCTGCTCCCACAGCTGCTGGCAGAAACAACAGCAGCACCAAAAGAAATTAGTGCTGCAGAGGAACTTTAATGCACTTCCATTTGACTTTTTTAATCCTCTAATTTTTAAGAACTATCAAATCCCCCAGTACCAGTTGTGGTACAGAGTGTTTGGATTCAGCAACATGGGACAGCACTAATGGGGGAGAGGTAGTATTAAAAAACGGTATACTGTCTGATTTGAAAAATAAACACAAATAATAGATGAAGCAAGTTACAGATTAGGTTTTAGGCACTGTAAAAACTTAACAAATGTATTTTTTAATGCAGTTCACTCAGATTTTAAACCCAGATTATACTAATTTATTGCAGTTTTCCAGTATAAAAAACAAGTTGTTTAGTTGTTTGTTTTTTAAGCTTAAAGTATGATTCATTGCACCACAGTGTACCACATGGTGTGGTAAATGCTGGCTATTATAGCTGCCATTTCCTCAGTAATTTTGGAGGTTTTTTACAAGGAATGCATTATTTATAGCAATAATCTCCATTGGTTGAGTATTTCTTTATAACATTTTGCTTAAATATACACGGTTTAAGTTATAATTTTCTGTGTCTTTTTTTTATTGTTTTAAAACATTTTCCAGATAGCTAGGCATTAAAGACAGTGAACTTGTGCTTGAAAAGTGTCTTTCTTGCTGTGTACAGTCAATGATAAAGTCTAAATCTTTAAAAAGCACCTAAATTGAAAATTTGACTTTAAAAAAACAAAACCGAACAAACTGCAGTGCTTTATTTGTTTTATGTATTTAAAAACTATATCAAACTACTTGGCAGTGATGAATAATGATAATCACTTTGGGTGCCGTTTAATTCACAGAGAATTTTGTTTATTTTTGTTTGCATCTCGTTCTGCATGCAGTGTAAAATACCAGCTGGTTCCCATGAGAAACTGGTGTTTACACAAGATGAACCTGTTAATTAAGACTTATAGGCTTTTTTTTTAATCAATAAACTAATCTTTGAATCTATAAACAGCCAAAGCTTTGATAAGAAGTCGATGCAATCGAGCCCGTGGCTTCAATCCAATTAAAATAGAAAGTTTGCTGTGGTATTAAGCGACTTTCTACCTGATTTCTGTCCTGATTTTCTAGCTTTCTCCACTTTCTGTGGACCGCAGAGATTTGCCTCAAAATAGGTAGACAAACTAGAAAAACAATTACAACATGGGATTTGAGGAGAAGGAGAAGAAGAAAAAGAAATTGCAGTATTCATCAAAATATTAATGACTTTCCTGTTTTCAAACAGTGAGGAGTGAAGAACTGAAAATATTAAGAAGCAACTGAAAAAAATCCATGTTTGTAAGAAAAGGAACAAAGGTCTTCATGCTTGGAATGTCAAATGCTCACTTCCTCTTTCTTTTTCCTGGTTTAGTAAATTTACTGAGTGACTGTCTTTAATCTGGCAGGTTGTTGCTTCAGTGGAGGTTTTATTGCTTAAATGAAGCTGTTCTGTTGTTTGGCTGGATTTGTAAGGGCCAGGTCAGCTGAAGTTGACAATAGGCAGCTTGTACATGCAGAAAGCCCCTGGACTGAGCTCATTAATTGGATTTACTGGTCCGTCTACCTATTTACTGGGTGATCCGTGATGTTTTGATCTTATTTCTGCTTGTTATCGAAAGAAAACTGAATATATGAAATTGTTTGGTGTCTATTTGATACAGGTAGCTTAATATATTCTGATGCATAATCTGATATTTTTAATGTAATTTTTAATTGTATGTTGTGTAATTTGCTCCCTTGTATGACTGACTGCTGAGAATATTATAATTTCATGAATAAATTGCTTGTTTTTGTTTGATTTATAAATACTTGTACTCTGACATGAGTGTTTCTAATATCACAGATAACTTCAGGGCATCATTTCGATGACGAATGATATCAATCTCATATTTATTATTATTATTTTTTAAATTTAGTTTCCACATATGATAAATAAAGTAACATAGCTGAGAAGAAAATGACAAGAAAATTGCCATCTTCGATGAACTTTTATTAAATGGCATACGGCACACTTTTCTGCTGATCCACTCACTCAGTTTGCAGTGTAATTAATTTAAATATCCCAAAATATAATTTATCACCTTAACAAATGACCACAAGTAATTAAAGATATTGCTCCTCACCAGCTAACCTGAAAAAATAAAAACTGCAATCGTTTCTATATTTTCTTTTCAGCCCAGTGTGGTAATCTGCAGCCAGTGCTGATTATCTGAAAATGCCAACTAATCAGCTGACTGATTAATTGTTCTATCTCTATTTGTACACTGTCAGAAAATCCATTCCCCGATGCCAAATCGACATTTTCTCACCGCTTTTTGTCCCAAACTTTTTGTCCCCCAAAATAATTAGATAAATGTCACAGAGGAGCTCCTGGCTTCAGGATTACTTGCATTATTAATCACTTCACATATTGGTTGTGATCATCTTGGGTGGATTATCAATGAATGAATAAATGATTGATTAGATTGCTCAGCTGCCTTTTATTTGTGCCCTGCAATTCAAAATGTTGCATAGATTACAAGTCTTGATTTTATATATTTAGATTGCTTCTTCTTCGCTTGATAAAAAATGGGCTCCATGTTGTGTCAGACACAGAAAGATCATTTAAACTCTATTATTTTAGTCAGGTGTGTATGAGAAAGACTGAGTCACACTTCTGGCTGTACTGAAAGTCTGTGGCATTAGAAAACAAAGAATAGGTCAAGGATACAGAATTGAGGTTTCCAAATGGTGGAACGCAGTCCAGATTCGGACCAAAAGGAAGTCTTATCTGGACCCAGATTTGTTGCTAAATTTCAACAGAATGAAATCATTATTTTTTGATATAAATTTATAGTTTTTTACTTGCATACAGCACAGCTTTACAACATTTACAATAAATCACTTTAAGCAGTGCAGCTTTTCTATTTGTTATGGTAATTCATTTTAAGTGGCACAGCTTTCCCAGCACTTACAGTGGTGGCTGTCACTAAAATACAGTTTATTTTACAATAAATTTCTTTAGGTGAACCTCAGTGAATTTTAGTTGAAGACCGCTGTTATAGAAGCTTGATTAGAGCAGAGCTGTAAGATGCTTTTGCAGAGTTTTAACATTTTACAGGATTTTTGTGACTTGCCTGTTGTGAATGTGGAGAATGTTGGGCTGCATCTTGTTCTCTGCTGGTGTTTTTTTTTTTTGCTGTGCTTCCAGGTTTACAGTTTGTTTCCAAATAATATTAGCCACATACTTGAACTTTCAAATAATTAAGCCACTCTGCATCATCTTCCCCTGATATTTTAAAATGATATTTTATTCAAAAGGGAGGCTTTTGGTATTTACTCCTCATAGTTCTGGGCCTCCAGCACATTGAAATGGTTTTGAACTGGTAATAAGGATTGCTTTTGATACTTCACTCTGTCATGAAAGTCTTCCTTTAACAGTTTATTTGAAGAGAGTCGATAGGATTCAGATCCGATAAACAGGCTTTTGGTCAGATCTTAACTGCAGCTATCACACAGATGCTTGGTGTGTGTGTCACTATCCATCATATTGCTCCCATTATCTTAACACACACCATCCCTCCAAAGCCATCCTTCTTTCTGATATGCCCTAGTTTTCCATATGTTGCAGCTCCAAGTGATTCTGTTGGAAATAGGTCTGTCAGGGTCACAGGTTTGATAAGACATAATTCCTTAATCCTGACAGACAGGCAGGTCCAGCTCCACAGATACAGTAAATCAATCAATGTGTCTGAGAAGTAGCAGTTCTCTGTATTGATTGTGCCCCCCTTCCACCTCTCCCTTCACCCAGAAACACTTGCTAAGACATGCTAGACCGTGATGGCTTGTGATATAGTCTGTCTTCTTGCTCAAGCTCTGTAAACACCTCACTGGAACAGTTTCTATTCCAGAGTACAAGGTTAAAAAAGATTGTATTTGACCCACAAGATGAAGTATGTTAGGCATCATTACCAAGCAACGCTCAGAGTCAACAGGAGACTGGAGATGGTTCACCTCACGCCTGCCGTCTTTTCACTGGGCCATTAACCAGGCTCACATATTTAGTGAGAGCTGACTCCAGTGCCAGAGGCCTTAAGAGACCAAGATATGTTTTAACCTGTAGATTCAACATTCAAACTTACCCTCTGAATCATATTCAATCCAGGCCCCAAGGTGTGCATGTAATGATGGGTAGGAATTGAAAGCTTTACTGGCAAGAAAGGTGGTAATGGTGATGAATAACAAGTAGAGAAGTGTTTTTTTTTCTTTTTTCTTTTAAAAAATTCAATCATATGGGAACCCTGACAAAAATATGAACTCTGTAAAAATCAGGGGAGAGGAGTGCAGATTGTTGGAGCATGCATTTCATTGTTATTGCAAGACGATCATCATTGAATCAGCCATTCAGCGAACAGGAAGTCAACAGTTTTTAATATGCTCTTCTGACTCCCTGATGGGTTTCCCCTCATAGCATCTTCATCCTTTTTAAGCAGCACCAGTTTTCTCCCTCCTCTCCTCCAGGGCAGGAGAATCAGGGCTTGTTCTCACATTTCAGTCCATTTATCTCCTGCTAGATGCAGCTCAGTGATCTTAGCCCTCCATTAGCTCACACTGAAAAGCATCCAGTGCGAGTAAACAGAAAGTTTAGGGACGGCTCATTTCTTCCACCCCTCCCCTCCCCACTTCTTCAACCTTGCCTTCCAAATCACTTACTCTGTCTTCAAAACACATTACATTTGCTGTGATACAAGAAAAAAAAGCACAGCTCTGGTCTTGTGTTTTTAAGCCCTGCATGCGTGTCCTAAAATCTGGGGAGCTGGCACAGAAAGAGGGCAGCTCTCTGGTGTGGTTGTCATAAAGTTGATATTTCATGAGATAAATTACACCACTTGTTTCCTCAGGGATCTTAGTGAAGAGAAATCAAACGGCCGCAGCCAGCAATTACATAATATCATGTCTTAGCAAGATTTACCTCATATCTCATTGTTCCAAATAAATCACAATTGTTGATGGCATTTTTGTGGTTTCTTTTAATTAATGCTGCAGAGATTTTAAGCGTTCAGGCTCTCAACTCCCATCTCTCATTGCGGTGACAAAGTACATCAAATTTTAAAGAAGATAAATTGGTATCTGTTCATTAATTTTGTTTTCTGTTATGTTCTGTAATGTTTTTTTTTTCGCTCTGACCTAAAGTGTTTTGCAGAAAGTTTATCAATCAGTACAATACAGCAGTCATGATTCCATTAATTTAAACAGATGCAGCCATTAAGTGTTTTCTGAATTAGTCTACAAACTTCTTATTTAGACCTAAACTCTCTTCCTCTGTTTTTCTTTTTAAATTAAAGGCCTAGCATTCCTTGAAGGAACACATATCACCCCTTGCTTTTCATGCCAGAGTTTTAGACTTAGATTGTCTTATGTTGAGCAATGCAAGAGTCTGCAATATGAGGAGATGTCACACTCAGAGTATATGTGCTGTGAATGACTATCAGCTACTATCACATTAGGTTTGAACTTGATACCTGTGAAATTGGCTGTTACAGACAGTTTTGTGTTTGCTAAGATTGTTTAGCTATGGCAACCATCTTAACTTTGTTTGGAAAGTTTCATTAAACCCAAAATAAAGTAGACTTCAGAGTTGAAAAGGTATGTGCATGGAATAAAATCCAACCTGTTATTTTATTGGACCTAAACTCAAGTCCTAACGGACCAAGTTTTAACACTTCAGTTGGTGGAGATCTAGAGATAGAGAGGCAAATCACACACATATATTTTGGAGGTGTCATAAATTATACTTGTTTTGGTCAAGTGCTCACTTTACAACTGAAACCATACTGAGTTATGCAACACCTAAAGAAGGCAAGGTTATGTGTCTTATATAAAGAGATATGAAGGATCATGTGAAGAGGAACTTTATTTTTAACAATAATTCTGTTGTTGGCAAATAAAAAGGCAATAATAAGATCCCCATACTTTACAGCAATGGTTATATAATGTAAGAGATATAACTGTAACAGAGAATTTCACTTTCTTCCTCAGAGTGAGAGGAAATGTTGTTTTTAAACAAATAAAAAAAGGACAATTATAGACCTGACTCATAATTTACACCTTACTGAATAGATATAGACCTTCTGTGATAGCCATGTAATTAAGGGTTTTCTTTCTTTAGTTATTTACTTATTATTCTTTTTTTTTTCTTCCTCACGTATTTACAGTATGTAAACATGTTTGCATATGTATGTGTATATATATATTTGATCGTTTATGTTATCGTACCCTCCTCAAAACGTTTAATAAAAAACGAATTAGAAAAAATATATATATAAATCATTAGTCACGCTAATAAAACAGTAAGTATTTTCATGTTTTAATTAAGTTGCTGTTTATACCAGTGTATAGACACAGTTTTGGATGACAAAGTTAGCTTTTTTTTACTCATCACCAGGGAAACTTAAGCTTTGTGTGATCTACTTCTGACAAGTTTGTAATAAGACTTCCTGGTTTGAACTGGCAGTAAGAATTGAGACTCTTTCTGTGACGAACAGTGTACATTCTTAGCCTTATATGTGCTGGACATTGTCACAGAAACCTGCAGGCATTTATTTAGTTTAGGATGCAGAAACGTGCATTAATATTGCTGATCATACAGGCCAAGTCCGTTACGCTGCTGGTATATTTCAAACAACACTGTAAATTAATTAGAAAATTGATTAAACTATTAAAACTAGATTACTGAGGATTTTTATGCTAGTTTATTCAATCATTAAAATTAATTTATCTCATTTGACAAGAAGTACAATCATTTTCATACTTTTAACTATTAAACAGGAGCATTTTTTATTTTTCAAGTCTAAACGTTTAAATTCCTGACATTCACCTGCGATGATGGAAATAACTGTCATTGAAAGTAGATAGATATTTTTTTTTAAGTTACTTTGCAAATTTGCCCATAATGATTTATTATGTTTGATATTCTGCACAACTCTCTACAATCTGTTTCTTTTGACTGAATTAAACAGCAGGTGACTGGTGTTTTTAAAGTGGAAGATGTGTCAAAAAATGATCAAACGCTTCATTTTAAATGAGCATACCTACAATCCGAGAGGGGAAAAAAAAACAGCTGAACAAAGAAAGCTGATAATAATTGTAGTGATAGCCATTATCTCTGATTAAAATTTAATGTCATGCCAACCTGATGTACAAGTTTTTAGCTTGACACGTCACTGAGATTTATTATATTTCCACATGTATTCTACTAGAAACAAGTCTTTCTTTTTGTTTAGCCCTAACCCAAAAGCCTCACCAATCAGAGGCAAAAATGGACAGGAATTTGTTTATTAACCACTGATACTTTCTTGTGGACCTCATCCTTTGTTTTTTTGCAGAATACCTTATTATCTCTGCAAAATGTGCTGAAACAAGTATCTGTGTGATGCAAAAAGGCAATTAACTATTGTGGCTGGTGAAAAATATGCATTGTCTGTACTTTTTTTCTTTTTTTTTTTGATCTATCAGTCCTCTTGGTTTGTATGAGAAAAGGCTGATTTGGGGCACTATATGCAAATATGAGCTAAAGCCTGGGATCAAAAGAGAACTGCAGAATATGGCCATCAGTAATTAATCTCTTTTGGCAGCTTAAATTTATTTCTATTGCTAAAACCAAACCCCCTTACCTGTTAGTGTTTAGAATATGCTCACTCAAAAGACAAATTTATTTTCTGGGCAACAAGAGTCTATTCATCAGTAACAATGAACTGATTAGGGAAAGAAAAATAATTCCTGCATGTGCTCTGTACTGATTTAAAGCAATATATGTTTAATGTTTAACCCTCCCAAAGCCTTTAAAAGAGAGAGAGACGAGAGGTAGAGAAGTCCTTGTAACTTTGGGTCAGTTTGACCTGAAGGCCACAGGAAGGTTAGATCATCTCATCTTCACTTTGATGAAGAAATCCATCTAAATGGTGCAACAATAATAATGTTGTTTTGTGTTACATTTCTCCACTCTTGCTGCCTGTCACAGCAAATGATTCAGTTATCCAAAATGCCGTTTGTCTCTAAAGAAAACATAAAGTTTTAAATCTCAAACTTAAAATCTACACAGTGAAACTGGTCAACATTGTCTCAGATTAAATAATTACACAAATGCCAATCATCTGATATGGATTGGCTCCAAAAGTTCATTAATTGCAGATGTACATCCAATGATTGTTTCTTGAGTTTTGATAAAATATACTACAAATAGTTAATGGCTAAAAAAATACAAAAAATAGCACTCAGAGTATGATTTGGGAATCACTTTCAGCTACTACCACACCATATTTGAAGTCAATATTTGTAAAACTGAATGAGTTGTAGCTACCTTTGTGTTTTAAAGGTCAGTTCGATGTGGCAGCATTCTCAAATCAGGTTAATTCCAGCAGTTAATCAGTGATTGCTTCCTGCAAGTTTTAATAAGCTTTGTCCAGTGACTCATGAGATGTTTTAATGAAAGACAGTCATACACACACAAAGACATGGGCCAAAACATTAATGTCTGCCTTTAACTCTTTGGTTGCAGGAAATAATAATAATAATGTTTTATTTATCTCGACTGAAAGTCAGAACTGTGAGAGTTTCCATTAAGTCAGAAAGTAAAGTGTTGTGAAGAATGTACTGTGGAAATTTGCGGAAATTGAAAATACACACATTGTTAATTTTCCACATGATTGAAAAGAAATTTGTACTTAGAAAAAGTTGTATTCATAATTAAAGTGGAAATTGATTCTGATTAGCTGTATTCTAACAGTTCCACACCATTTATAACCTGTTCGGCTTTTATAAACAGGAGAAATGACAAACAGAAGAAAACAAACAAAGGCCTCATATTCCATGGAGGAATGCTTATTGCCCATCACCTTTCATGCCACACTGCATTCATCTTATGACGAGAAATGATGACGCTCAGATTGTGATGTCTTCTATCATCTATAAAAGACTTGATTGAGGTATAGCCGTTTTTGTGTAGGCTAAAGTCAGTTAGCTATGGTGGCCATCTTGTCATACGCCCCCCCCCGCCACACACACATACATAATCACTCTGGCTTCGCCTTTGGTGGTGGGCAATAATAAGGCATTCTGCAAATAAAGTCTCAGCTGCTGTTCTCTCTTGCAAGGCGTTGCAAGGTGCAGATATTTAGAAACCTGAGTCTTACCATACAGGATCGCTCACTTTTAAGCTGAAAGGACCGAAGTGCTTGACGGTCTTGCTGTGATTTGAAATTTGTCATAAATAAGTATAAAGCAGTCATCCACACTGATTAGAAAAATGCTGAATAATGCTGATGATATAGAATGCAAAAAGTGTTTTGAAGTGCTGGAATAAGCAAAGGTTTAATTGTTATTTTTTTACAACAGTGACAAAATTATTAAGGTGAGAATTACTGTGGGATGTTGCTGAGTTGCAGCTCAGTGACAAATGGACGGCTCTATTTGCCATAATTGCATTGCAGTTTTCTAATTTTGCTGCTCAAAAAAAAGTATAGCCCCTTGAGCACTTACAGGTTTGATCCACCATATTGATGGCCTTTTTAAGGTTATTTCAGTCGTTTTATTCTTTCATTAGAAACAAAGTGGCAGCCTCCACTAAGCTCTTGTGTGCAGCCAAGCCCTGCTCTCTCCATTCATTTTCCTCAGGACAGCACTACTTCTACCTTCCTATTGATCTTCTGTGCAGCATCAACATGCTGGAGTGTCAATTAGAGAACCCCTCTTGCCCATGTGTGAGAGGAGAGCCATCTCTAAAAGTTTCTCTGGCCTGCTTGGCCATCCAGCAGCTGCTCACGTCTCAGAATAATCTGCTGAAAACAAATAAGCATTCATTTCAAATGTATCTTTGTCTGGATTTCTAATGTTTCTCTTGCAGCAACGACAGAACTGTAAAGTGACTGGAGAAAAGCTGTGAGATCTATAATGTGAAGTGATGAAAAGTACGAGGCAGTGTGAAGGTGTAGTGCCGGGTCTGCAGATCAGATTTGCCTGCTTCAAAGACCACAGCCTTCCTGTTTTCAGGTGAAGTGCATTTTAAGGCTAGGCAGATTGAATTGATCAGACAGACACGTTTTTTAGGTGAAGAGATTCTTTTTGTAGCATTGTTACTCATAGCAACCAAAGTGCAGAGTAGCTATATTTGCAGATCTTTCCTGAGTCTTGTTTTTATTGGCTTACATACAAGACATGTAACAGGAAAGTGGATCTAAAAAAATGTCTTCTATATAGTCAAAATGTTCTGCAGTTTTAACGTTGCATATTGTCAATGAATGGAGATGGCAACAGTCCAGCATGACCTTTTTTTTTTTTTTGCTGGGGTATGTCCTGTAAGATTTACAGTCATCCCTCAAAGTGTTGGGCTGGCCCAGTTTAACCTACACAAGTGTCAAGTCGAGTCTCACGCAACATGTTAGGCTGTCGGAAAGAAAATTAATTAATGATGGCTGAAAACAAGTTCAAGACGTCTTCAGACATTTTTAGTGTGGAAGTGAACAGGAACAAAATCTGTCTAACAGCCATGAAGATGATGAGCTCAGGAACAAAAAAGAAAAGAAAAAAAAAACAGTCTGAAAGAGGTAGCTGTCAGAGGAAATGACTCTGACTGTTTAAGAACCTGACAGGAGAGAATGTGAGTTTGTGACTGATGGGATAAGCTACATAATGTGCCATTCATCTATTAGTTTATTTCATGGTTCAGTTTTGCACAAGAAAAGGTTTCAGCAACAGGGACTGCTGAGAATAAATGTTATCTCAGAAAACTCCGGTTTGCTGGTGGTTCATATTAGTTGGCTGTGGTTCAGGAAATAGAACTGCTCTCCAACATTTCAAAGGGCAGACATGTTTCCTGCTTTCACAGTTCACATGTCAAAATGTCCTTGTCCAAGACACTAAACCCCAGCTTGAACCAACGAATTTGTTGTGGTGTATAAAAAAAGATTTCCTCTTAATGCAGAACAAAGTGCTGCGGGAGTGGGCGAATGTGGCTCATACTTCAAATTAATTTGAGTGGTCAACATGATTTGAAAAACGTTCTTTAAATTTAATTTATTCAGTCTGTCCCGAAGAAAGTAACACAGACTGTCAAAATTGCTTGTCTTTTGTGAGCAAAAGCTCCATTTCGTTTGATAATTTGGTCAGAAACACTTAGTAAGTTTATTATTTTGTAGAAAGTTTAGGTTTTATTAAAGTACACAGTAAGAACAGAGGGTCTTTAGTTTAGTTTAGCTGTGGGAACTGGGGGCTGTGAGAGATTCTATAGCACACCACTGTAGATGACAAGAAATTAAACATGAAAAAAAAGGGAATTAATGACTACGTAAACAATTTAGAGAAATCATATTGCTTCTATTGTTTTGTAAGATTGTAATCCAATTATATTTTTAAGATAACTTATGAATGAGAGAAATTAAGTTCCTGCTCACATCCTTGTTAGTGGTAGTGCAGCTTGTCTCACTTTAAATGTTCTCACAGTAATGCAACTATTATAACATCAATAAACAATATACAGCATGTCCCACTTTATGTATGATGTCACTTGTTCTTAATCTTTGCAGCATCTTCATACATCTAAAAAAGCTAATGGTTTTCCCCACAAACCATTATTTTGAAACAAAGTTCATCAGTGTGAAATATATTACTTGCAAAGAAAAAAAAGAACTTCAAGAAAAACTGAAAAAATAATTAATAACAAACACGCAAACAAACAATAAAACCACTTATCTACTGCAACACAGCTTCTCACAGAAAATGAAGTAGTAGCCAAAACAGAGAAGTTTTTGATGCTATGCTTTATTTTTTTATGCTAAGCTATATTCAGTCATGATCTGACTACATATTTATTTGGATTTTATTTGCATGACATTGCACAAAGAAGAAAACAAATATTGTAGGATGACAAAACCTATAAAATGACAGTGTGGATAAATAAGTGGGATAATAGTCATGTGTGGCCACAACAATGGCTCATCCCTTGAGTTTAGAGGCTGTAGATTCGACACTGAAAGTGACTGAACAACAGCAACTAAATAAATACGTAAAACAAGAACAAAAACAGTTTTAAAAGAAGTGGCCAAAATCCTAAGAAAGCCTTCAGAAAGCCTGAAAATTTATTGATTAGGAACCACTGGTTCCCTGGACACAAAGTATAAAAAAATCCGGACTGACTCAAGACTTTTTGCTCAGTACTTCATTTGCTTACAGGTTATGGGCTTATTAAAGAGTTGGCATAGATTTCGATGCTGCAGTTTGCAAATTGTGTTGCAACACATACTTATTTGCCTGAAGGTTATTGTTTGGCCTTTTAAAATGAATATTGAAATATGTTTTAGCACCTGAAGAAAGGTTGTTCTCCTGATATGAATCTCTAGTTTTTCCCGCAGCTGTCTTTGACATTTTGTAGCTGGTAAGTATTTTCTGTTGTTTTCCTCAAATTTGCGTTGGACATGTTTGTAGAGGTATGCCATTAAAGGGCCATCTGTAAATACACATGCATTTCATCTAATATGGTGCCTTTGCAACCCGTTTTCTTTGCCACAATGTGTTGCTCTGTTTTAAAAGCAAGAGAGAGCTGCAGCACTGCAACTGTGTTACATACTGTACTATGGATTATATTTGAGCTGTGGAAAAAAACCTAAGACACTTATGGGTACCACTACATGCTCTATTGAATAAAGTCCTAAAGATGTGTTTGTCAGAACCTCAGTGGTTATTTAAAATAAAACTCGAGTTTCAGATAAGTAATGATAGTTTCTGAGATGATTATTTCATAGGGTATGACAGGACTGCTGAGATTGCACTGAGATGCTCCAAGTTATTAAAGATAAAATTATTTACATTCAGGTCAGAAAGTAAACACCACACGATATTGATCTGAAATATCGCAGAACAAGCCTATCTACAAAGTATTTTATGTAATCTGAGATGTGTGATCTTTTTGCACAGACTGGCAAATCTTTTTTCATTCTGAAGAGGACTTATGAACTGTCGTCCCAGCAGCTTTTCCTTTCCACAATCATAAAGTTTGATGACACTAGCTTTGATTCTGCAGTCTACTAGAACAGTTTCTTATTTGAGCAATTCACTGCTCACAGCTGGACTTTTTTCCCCCTTTTGCCTAGCTGTACCACGCAGGGTTAGCAGCAGAACTTTCTCCCTTCATCTCAGTGTTTGCTCTAATGCCAGACACTCTGCTTTCTGGTGTGCATTTGGTTATGGAGGCTAAGGTGAGTTGGCTGCCCTCCCAGTTGTCATCTGTTCTGCAGCAGTTTAAACAGACCTGCAGTGAATCAAGTCTGAAAAATTACTTCTCACTCAGTAGCAGATAGTTGGGTGTATTCAAAGGACCTTGTCACTTCCAATATGCTCTCAATGAATCTCAGCCATTGCTGATCCAAGGCTTTAACCCACTCTGCTGGAAAACCAATGTCTACAACCCTATTCTGCTACTGTGTGCAAGGAGATTGTTCATTCAGAATTCATTACGGTTGCACGACTTAACACGCTGCAGACATCTACATACAGGATGGCTTGTAGGGGTGCGTTTTGTGTGTTTTTCTGGCATGTGCACGTCGTGTGGGAGTATTAGCGATGAAAAAGAGAATAGAGGTAATAATCATGTTACAGTGTGGAGATGTGAGGAAGGAGTATAGAAACTCAGAATCTAGCGGTACAATACGTGCCTTATGTGCCACACAAGGTTGTTTACAGCCCTTGAATCAGTGAAGACTAAAATTCACCCACAGCTGTGAAACAATGCAGCTGAATCCACCTTATATCAATGAGCAGGACAATAAGGTTTTATGAAAAAAGTTGTTTTTATTTTTAAAATTTAAATATATGAACCTTTAAGTAGCAACCTTTTGAAAGAAAGACCACTATCTGTTGTGTTAATGGATTTGAATCAGAGCTCATATTGCCTAATTGCCTAATTACTTGGAATGGACACATAACATCACCAGAATCTGTTATGATCTTTTTTTACATATATATTGCCAGATCCTGAGAGATATGGACAAAAGATACAATATCTTTGTATTTTTAAGCACACTGATGATGGAAATAGATATACTTTTTTAGTATTTTCCATTTCGATATTGCTACAGAATAGTTTTTGCCTAATTGCAGTTATTTGAGCTGAACACAGAAAATAATCATATTTGTAATTAATGCTCTCCTTTCTCATTTTAAAACAGATAGATAAAGCTCACTGTTTCTCCATTGTTGTACAACATTTAAGGTCTGATAACCTTTAATAAATGACTCCAGTGATGTTTAATGAAAAATGAGTGGGACGTTTGTGCAACTTGTGGTTTAACTCAAGACACTTAACTTCCACTATTTGAGTAACCTCATCTCTTTGAGGTTTTATTGATATTAATATTATGGATTGTGTTGCAAAGCCAAATCCCACAGCATCTGTGTTGGCTCAGCTTATTTTGGTGTAAATCCATTTCAAAAAGGACGGCCAAAGAAGTTGGAGGAGGTTCTTTGTTGCTTTGGCAGCAGAAAAAAGATAGATGTCAAAAGACATTTCCTCTACCACCCAGTCACTTCTTCCACATGTGATGAATGTGTGTTATTCCTCTGCAAAGAATGGGCAACTACATTTTGACATATGACTGTTGTGGTGCTAGTTGCCATACTGATGGACATAAATATTAGCTTTGATGAATTCTGGCTTTATTGTGACCATGAGCCCACAGACGGACTGGGTGAAAATCAAAAGAACAATTCTTTATTGAGGAAAGCAGAAACAAACAAACACACAAAAACAAGTATACAAGAGAAACATATAGGTATCTACACAAGTTTGAATGGTGACAAAGGCTGGGAGATGAGAGGACATGGAAAAGACACAGACAAACAGCAAGTGGTCCAGCTGTAGTTTCTATTGTAAGAAAAACAAAGAAAAACACAGGTTACAGACAGCAATAGATGTAAATACAAACATGGAGAAGAGAGGGAGTAAAGACAGCAGTAGAGTGAACAAATGTGGTCAGTATGTCCTCCTAGCAGCATAACTAGGGAATCGCTCAGGAAACCCAAGTAAAGCCTAACTAGGATTTATCAAAAAGAAAAGAGTTAAGCCTAGTCTTAAAAACACTCCCTATTTGATAAACTCCATATTAGAGAACAGCTTACTGCTTTTTCCTGTTTTGTTTTCACAATGCTAGTCTTGACTGCTGCATTCCTGAATTTGTAAATCTTGGTAAAATTGTCTCATTGCTTTTTACAGTTTGGGCAGCACATCAAAAGCCGGTTAAGAAAACAAAAGCATGAATTTTGGATTTTCATGCAGAATGAGCTACATTTGATTTATGCGTGATTTAGACTGTTGCCCAAATTTGGTTTAAAACATTTTAAAATCAACTTTTAATACAGCTGAGCGGATTTTGTAAGAGGTGGCACAACATTGCAAGGGTTATTTCTGTCGCCTCACCAGTCTTTACATGTTCTTCCCATATATTTTTCTTTATGTTTCCTTCCACTGTCCAAAACATGCATGTTAGGGTAATTTGAGTTTCTAAATTACCCTCAGGTGTGAGTGTGTGTGGTGGTTGTTTGTCTATGTGGCCCTGTGATGGACCGGTGACCTGTACAGGCTAAATCCAGCTGAAGATAGACACGAGCTCCCTGTGGTTCTGAACAGGATCAAGCAGGTAAAAAAGAAATGGATGGTTGGATGGATGGCTAGTTTTATATGTGACCACTGCCTCATAAAATCTAAATAGTTTTATAGGCTTACTGCAGTTATTGCTGGAGTTTATTGTGAGTTCATGTAGTTTGTAATTATCTAAAGTTTCTGTCAACCAGGGAAAAAAAGGTTAAAGACCCCACACAGCTATTTGCATTCAAGATTTGCCTCTTGTTTTGAGTTGTTGTTTTTTTATTGACAATGGAGTTGTAAAAGCACACAAAACAGTGCAGCTTTTACTTTGGTTCAGTCTGTTTGTTGTCAATGTCAAGAAATAAAGACATTTGTCCAGATGGTTCAGGGATTTCATTAGTCAAACTCAACCACTGTGATAGTTCACAACTGCAACATAAACACAACCACAGTGGAAACAAAACAACTGATTCAGCACTTCTACACTCTAATGTTGAACTTTTAATCAAATAAGTGACATTTATTAAAAACAAGAGAATTAAATCAATAAGTATGACTATTTTGACACACAGAGCATCAATAAAGATGTGCCGGCTTAGGCCTGTGGAAGTAGTCTGATATGAACACCGGCCAACACAGAGCTGCATTAAAAAAATCTTAGTCTTTCATGGTAAAATTACCTAACAACCAAATGTGCCATAAAATGAACACATTCTTCTGTGACTAAATGAAAGTGCTACTGGAAGTGGATTTTTACACACCTCACCTGTTTCAGTGCTGTTAAAGCTTAAAGCTGTTCATTAATATGAGCAAGTACCAATTAAGTTTTAACTCAGCGATTGTGCATTTTCTTATGCGTCTTCATTTCTCAGCAGATTGTATCGTTATTTGTCTTATCCAACTTCAAAACCCCAGGATGATCACAGCACAAACTGAAAATAGCATTTTCTGAGGGAATTGGCTCCTGTTTTGCGTGCCAAACTCGTAAACAAAGATCTCATGTGATCTATTTGCACTTGGCACATGTGATGGGAATGACTCACATCTACTACCACAGTTAATTTTAGCTCATTATCTGTAAATCTGACTGACTTATAGCCATTTTTGTGGTTGCTACAGTTTATTACCCAATTTTCATGTTTAAATAGCACAATGACCGTTTCAGACTAATTTCTCATGGCTTACTTTTGCTGGTTTTGTTACATTTTTCTTTCTTGCCAGCCTCAGATTTAGAAATGCCTGAGAGACTGAGAGACCCACATATGAGTTCCATCTATTATAATATGTGATATTCATTTTGCCTTTCATAAATACTCATCCCTGGGTAATACTGAAGTGGTCCATCAGGTAGAAAAAGATTTCATCTTTATCAGAAGCTAATTTGAGCCTTTTGAACTTTCTTTTAAACCTAAAATACTCTTAATGATTTGACAGACTTTGAAAAAGCGATGGTAATGATTTGTGGGCTTGTACTGCTAATACTAACAAGGCAGCTTTTGTTCATAAAGTAGTTAGTGTTTTCAGTTTCAAAGTTTGATGTTAGAGAGAAAGAAGTAAAAGAATGTAGAAAAATTGTGATTGCATCTTCTGACAAGGTTGATAGGTGAAAATGAATTATGGGGATTCAAGTTTCAGACAGATTCAGATGGAGATGTTGGTAAAATGTATAAAACAAAATATTTTGGAAGCATATCTGTTTTCTCCTTCTTCATAATGCTGTAGTTAAAAGGTTAAGTTGAAAAAAAAAGCTATTGAAAGTCTCATAGTAATTCAAATTCCTTTGCCCTTTTCTGTTTTCTCTGAGCACTGTCTCACTTCACTTCTCTTTTTCATCTTTCAGGAATTCACTCTGAAGCCTGTAGACCTGAGACGGCCTGAGGGCTCTGACATACACCAAATCCCTGCCCAGGGGAACAGCGGAGATTAAAAACTTCTGATTGAGGTGGAGAGGAAAGAAACACAAAGAGAAAGAGGGAGAGACAGAAGGAAAAAAAAAAGCTTAGCGTTCATCTTTGTTCTTCCTAATGCCCCAAGTGAAAGATCTCCATAAGCAAGAAGACACAAAACCTGCTGCCCACAACAGTGGTCAGATGATGGAGTGAGAGAGAGAAAGAGGAGAAGAGAACAGGATTACATCCTGTGAAAGAGCCAAGCTCATATTCTTCTCTAATTGAATGCCTTGGCGAGGGAAGAGACATGAGAGGAAACCTTTTCTGTGACAACTGCTTCAAGAGGCATTGCAATTAACCCTCTGGCCATCATAAAATAATACCTGGCTTTTGTTGTTTCCCGATTGCTGGTGTGGATGTGTGCTCAGGCCATTATCATGTTTCAGCCCCCAGCACGTAGACCGGATTGGACCGGCTGTCAAAGAAACATCCACATTCTGCTGCTGTTGCTGCTTCTTTACGGCTCCCCTAAGGCCTCTCAGGCTGCCAAACCCAAAGGGCCCGGACAAACACATTTAAACTCCATCCGCATTGACGGAGATATCTCCTTAGGTGGGCTATTCCCAGTACATGCCAGGGGTCACGATGGCAAGCCTTGTGGGGAGCTTAAAAAGGAGAAGGGTATTCACAGACTAGAAGCCATGCTCTTTGCCCTTGATCGCATCAATAATGATAATAATCTCTTGCCTAACATCACGCTGGGAGCTCGAATCCTGGACACCTGTTCCAGGGACACACACGCCTTGGAGCAGTCGCTCACCTTCGTGCAGGCTCTTATCGAGAAGGACGGGACAGATGTCAAATGTCTCGGCGGGGGGGCACCTATCATCACCAAACCTGAGCGGGTGGTGGGCGTAATTGGTGCCTCCTCCAGCTCTGTGTCCATCATGGTGGCCAACATACTGCGTCTCTTTAAGGTAAGATATCAGCAGTGTTATTTGTTTGGTTTAAATGAAACATAGGGGGAAAAAAGGAAAACAAGTGATTTATGATGTGTTTGCTGTATTGATCATCGCATACACAGTGTTTGTTTGAATAATTAATAACTGAAAAAGAACACATGCTGCTGAGCAGTGGGAAAGAACAGTCTGTGTTGATCTGCTGGCACACAATGGATGTTTCCATAACTTTCGAGAGGAGATCCCTTTGTAAATCTCATCATTCTGACTTTTGCCCTGGAGGAGTTGGTTGCTTAGCAATGGGAGGTATTGCCTGTCACAATACTGGAGTGATTAATACGATTCTTGATTTCATTTTTCCCCATAGCCTTTCACACCACCAGTTTTAGTGTTTACACTTGCACACACTACAAAAAAAATATGCTCTGTTCATGGACGTTTGGACATTTGATGAATTATTTAACACATACTTTTTTTTTCTCTCCAGTCAGCCACCACAGCTGCAATAGTTCTTTCTCCATTGCTGAAGGTGTGATTGCTATTGCTATTTATTGGTTGGCTTTTTACAAAATAACTTTTTTTTTTCAGAATTGCTGCCATAGATTTGCAACATTTTTGTGAATGTCACACCTTTTTTATACAAACATGCTACAGTTCTCCTTACTGATGTTGCAAGCTTGAAACAAGGGCCTCTTCTTCACTTTATGTCAACACTTACGCTCATAACTTCACACTGTAGCTGTAATTCTGTCATGGCTGCAAGGTGAGGTCCACTTTTGATATTACAGGAAATTGATGGACTTGATTTTAGTAGCTTGCAAGTTATGGTCAAGATACCTGATGTTACTGCATGTGAAAAGGTCGTTTTAGCATTTAGCTAAACTACTAATGCCAAATTAAACAACGTTCCTGTAACTGCCTCAGTAGCAGTCAATAATGGAAAAAGTGGGCTTGTAGCCAGGTTAACTCTCCTCATTTGACTTGGATTTGAGAGTTGAGCTGAAATACAATATTGTTGTGTTTTTTAACTTGTCCCTCCTTGGTGGAAGTTTGCGCTCTTTAAGTGCTTCTAGTTGTTGATGGTGTTTCTTTGTTACTGATAAAAGTTCTGAATAACTTTTGTGATTCATTGAAAATAGCTCCTAAATGTGATTAAAAATGAGTGTGCATGCCAGAAACTGGAAAATGTTATAAAAAAAAATCTTTAGTTTAGTATGTTGTTCAGTTTTTTTCTGGCACTGCTGGATTAGCCAAAAATTTACTTTTGGAGCCCGCTTATAAACATCTTTTTCAGATGGAGATGAACAAATTTGTGGGCTTTATGCATATTTCTGAAAATAAGAAAACCCCAGCTGTTTGGAGGACAAAAAGACATGCTTTCTATGCCTGCAGAGACTTAAAAAAACAAGGCCTTACACAAATGTACACACACACATGCTAGCTATGGCATATAGATTATGTAAAATACAGCTCCCATGAAAACAGTGTTGGTCTGAAAGTATCACCCCCAACCAAAATGAAAACAGTACAGATGTCAGTGCCAAGAAATTACAGCCTTTTTCTTGTACTGGTATACTGTGTAATACAAATTGATTCATCTTCTGCATTCCTCTGTGATCACTGCCATGTGGAGAGATGCTCTGCAGTGGGATAAGATATCATCGGGCTATGATTAGAGGATGTACCCTTTTATTTCATTGATTGGATAAACCTTCAAGTCATAAGTGATAATTGTGTTGAGGTGAGTAAAAGCCAATAAAACATGTGGGCTGTGATTTAGAGAAAGTTTGGTTTAGAGTGGCTTGATTTCAGATGTGCTACGCTGCTTTGTAACTGGAAAAAAAAGAAAAAAAGCCATGAATATAAAAGCCTTTGTCATAATTTTATGTAAGGTGGGTTGATGCTGAATATAATTTTAAAGCAAAAGGACTTCAAGTTAAAAGCAGGAATCACTTGACTAAATAAACTTGTGTTATTGCAGGAAAGTATGTTAATAGGCAAAGTTATTGTTATTATTGTGATCAATGAGATCCAAGTTTGTGATGATTATGTGTTGATTGATATAATTAAAATGATTTATTGTGTCAGATACATCATACAGCTTTAGTCCTTGTTGTGCTACAGTCCTGCTAATGTAGAAATCAAATTCTTTAACTATTTCTTTTTCATGTTCCCATAGTTCAGCTTTTTTATATACTAATGTAAAAAATCTGAAAGCCTAGTGAGTGGACCGTGTGTCAGCCTCATTAACAGGCACTGAAAGTAAATTTCACAAGAGATGAGTCTGATAACTGAAAGCTCTGCTTCCCGTTCTACTTTTAAAAAACTTTAGGAACCACAAGTAAACCTGCAGTCTGAGAGTGAAGTGCTCTGTTAGGAAAATATCATATATTTAATACAGGATGAAGCTTGGCCATAAATGTTAGCACATTTGGTCAAGTTTTTTTTTTAAATATTTGGGCAGGGCTTTTGATTTTGATTAGATGGGATAAGAGACTTTTATTTACTTATTTATGTATTAGTTAATCTAATACTCCACAGGAACAGCCTGCAGTGTGTATAACTTAATAAAGTCTGAGATTCTGAAGTGTTACAAACCTCATGGGATGCTTCCTCCTTGTCGAGGACTTATCAGTGTGTGGTTCCGTGCATAAATGGGTTTCAGTAATTCTGTAGAAATTATAAACAGGTTAAAAAAGCCCTTCATGAGCTCTGCATTTTTTCCTTTTCACTTTTACATTATGCTTGTGTGAGCGCACACACAGGTAGTACTCAGTGTGGGCCGCAGTAATGAGCATCTCCTGCAGTGCTTTCCTGATCCTGCTCTCACATGGAAGCCTCAAATCTTTTGTCATTAATGCAGCGTTTGTTCCTTCTCCATTAATGAATGCAGGCATTGTCCTTGCATTTTAAGATTCAATTCCTCTGTTCTTCTTTCTCCTTAGGTCTGTTGTATAAATTAGCAATTCCTGTTTTTTTCTTTGTTTTTTTTTACATTTAGAAGGCTGAAAATTAACAAAGCAACTCCCAGACCATCAGTGCACTTAGGCCCTGTTTACACGTGAACGATCTCCTTCAAATGTTAAAGATTTTTCAATGTTGGGCAATAATAACACCTGAACACCTGTCCTCCCTGAATCTGCTGTAGTTTCCATGCCAGGTCAGTAGCTAGCGTTGTGATTTTTGTATTTCCAGTGAGAAAGCAGTTACTTCCAAAATGGTAAATGCATGTACATCTAATTGTGCATGCACAGAACATATGTTGATTGCAGCTGTTTTTAGTGCACTTGTGATGTTTCACTCTAAGGCCAGGTGTTTCCAAAACCTTTCACTCTGAGACCTGTGTCAGAGAATCCAATTGCTGTTGTCATGTACACAAGTGGCCGAATTGCAACAGGAAATTTCTAGTTCTACTTAAAAACAGCATTGTTTAAACAGGGCCTCATAAGGTCAGCATGATACGATTTCACCAGTGGGTTCAGTTGGGTTTCTCAATCATGTTATCGACATTAAACTTTTTCACTAGCCAATCAATCAGATCCCACTCTAACTGAATGACAGTCTCCATCAAAAAATCAAAAATGGGAGTAGGCTTCTGACCTGAGGTAAAGTAGTCTGGCTGGTTACATGGATTAAACAGTAAATGCTTAATGGAGAGTGGTGTGTGGTCATTTAGGTGCGGTCCTGAGTTATGACTTCCCAGGGATCCATAGGTTAGCCTGATGCCAGATGGTTCTGCTGGCCCTGATGGACCGTCTGACTGTCCGGAAGGCTTTAACTTTACAACCTTCTCATAACGTCATCTACAACAGCAAGACATCATTTACTGCATGATCCAGTACACAGAGGGGACGACTACATCTAGAAGCACTGCAGAGACATAAATGTTTGCTTTAAATGGAGCCAACGAATGCACACAAGAACCGTCTCAGCATACTGATGAAGGCTAAACAGATTCTTTGACTCATAGACATGAACATGAATGTGCACTGTGACACACACATTCAAAGGCACACACTGCCTCGTGCAAAGAAACAACTATACACAAAAAGCAATCAAGCACATTTGCGAGTGAACTCCTTTTAACAGAGCAGCAGCAGCCACCTTTGAGTAGTTGGCAGGTTTACAGTAAAGTGTTTCCTCAGCACACAGCTGCATACAGATGTGGTTCAAAGCAGTTTGATGAATATTTTACTTCAACCTTATGTAATGCTAACACAGGGACCTGCAGCTGCAGCTCAAGAATATTTTAGTGTTATTCTGAAAAGTGGGAGTTGTCGTGACAAGCATTTGGGGAAAAGATAATTCATGATCACAGACAAGATATGTCAGATGATTACATTATTCATTTGCCTTGCAGATGTGCTCATAAAGTTGACACACATCACCTACAACGCAGATTACACTACCCGTTTAGCTCAGCAGGCAGTTCTGAAAAGGATTTCCTTTTTCAGCTCAGCCATAACAAAGGCTTGGGTCTAGCTCACTGAAAAGAAAAAAGTGTTCTTATAAATGTCCTCCTTTTAGTTCTGGGGTGCACATCAGTTGCACAAAAGCAAGGCAGTGACCCACGTTTAAAAAGCTCAGAGCATTCTGCCCTTTAATGCTCGTTGGAAATCATTTTGCAGGCTCCTTGTTCTGACAATACAGTTTACTGCTGTACTGAACAAAGCATCTAATATGCACTGAATGACCAGTTTCAGTACTAAAGGGCTCTAAATAAGGTGAGAAAAATGACACATTCAGGGAAAATGCAGGAAAATAATTTTTCATGCAGGAACACACCAACCCTAACCCTTCCCATTCATTCTAATGCTTCTCTTTCAACTTCAGTTCAGGCTTTTGTTTCTACATTTTGCACCAAAGCATTACAAGCTGTTGATTATTTTGTTTGCTTGGAAAAAAACCTTGACTGCTTTGCCGAGTTAAACCATCTAACTTTTCTTTTTAACGCATTTCCCTGAAATGAAACATTTTGTACATCCATAACTTTCTTTTTAAAAGTAGATCTGGTTTGGTGTTGCTTCTAAACTGTTCTCATGTGGCTTTTCTATAATTCTTCAATTAGTACAAATATTCAAAGGTTAAACTTAACAAAACATAAGCAAAAACATAAAACAACTAATATTCAATGTCCAGATGTTTCTTGCCAGCTCACAAATAGCTGCTCATACATTATCTTTAGATGTTATTCTGAGCCTTTTTTATTTATTCTTAATATTTACACAGTAGCATTGCTGGTAAAATGATTAGTAAAGCACAGTCTTGAGAAATACATTGTAAATCATATCAGGAACTACAAATATGCTGCTGTGAGTACAAAGTGATCTAATACAGCAAAACAAGATATGTTAGATTAAGCTATTATCTTTGAAACATAGGAAGTGAACAGGAATGCATGACTTTAAGAGGATATATTAATGATGCTACCAGTTGTGATAAACCCAAGTTCTGTCATCATGATACTTCTGACACTTCATGTGTTGGTTCTGGACATTAGGAGGGAAAGGGGTTTGCCAAATATTTGTGTGAATATTACTCCACTATTTGCCTCATAGTTTCTTTTGTCTGTTTATTTGGACTAACTTCCTAGGTGTACTTTCAGCTATTTCAGTCATTCAGGCATCTAAATGTTCATCGTGTTCAGGAGATCAATGCTATGACTTTTGGTGTTTGTAAGTTTTATTGTTTTAAAATATTTAACTTAATTTACATTTTTTGTTTCTCATAGAAATGCACTGAGATCTCTTCAAAAACTCTGATTCTTTAAAAAATCTTTTTCAAAATACTTGCTTTATTTTTAGCTTTTAGCTTCTGTTTTGCTAGTTTTAGATTTTGTTCTGAAAATTTTAATTTTAACTATTTAATGTTAACTTATTCAACAATTTTCAGCAGTCGTTAAGCACTCAGCATTCACACTGCATGTTTACAGGAAATGCTACTTTTACTAGTTAGTTTTGTTATGTGGTTTGTGTCTGCAACTTATTGGAAATTTGGAGAATATTGATATTGTGCACATTGACATTCCAATATTGATTTTTTTTTAAATATTGTGCAGCCCTAATGTAGAATGGAAAACTAAAAAAGTACGTCTCTCCATGTTTGCTTTCACAGGTGTCTTTTCTTTTCTGTACAATGACTCATTTTTGAGTGAGCACTTGAACAAAAAAATAAATAAAGCGGTTATAGTAAAGCTTTAACTGCGTAACACCATGTGAGCTGAAAGCTATCAGTGTTGATCTGATTCAAAGTCTACTTGTACAGCAGAAACTACTCACTCAGAAACCTGGGAAGAGGATGACTAATATCATTAGCAGGTGACAGTATATTCTGTGATCCCCTTCAATGTGTGAGCCGATGCATTCTGCAAACGTTTTTCTGGTCGAAGTTCCACAGAATCCCCGTTCCCCGAAGGTGCTCACCATCTGCTTTGTCGCAACCTCTCTTAGCAAGTTAATGGTTATTTCCCCCCAGTCGATTCTTTGCTCCTGACTGTATGTGTTTTAGCTTCAACACATTTTAGGGAAATCAGTTAACGTTCGGCTTGTATGATTAACTAATGCGCCAGAAACCTCAAATATTTATTTTTATCACTGGCTCAAAAACTCAGAGGAGCCTTAAAGCTGACTGAGGGTGTAGAGACGGAAAAAAAAGTCTTCATTTTATATTTATATTCAAAGCAGATCACCATTTTTTATTTTATTTTATTCCTTTTTACAGAAAATATATCTATAAATTGTTCAAATACTTAATAGTCATTTTATTTGTATTGGAATTCCTCCAAAAAGTATTTAGAGGTTGAGCTTCTAGGAAAGATAATTTTTTAAAATCAACTTTATTTAACTGTATGGTTTGAGAGTTAAGTTGGAATTTGGAAAGAAACTAAAAGAAATTACTGTTTAAAATAAAAGGACTAGCATTACTTGAAGGAATGCATATTGCCCTAAGAGTTTAATACTAAGATCATCTTATAGACAAACACAGACACATGTAAAAACACTATCACCACTATACCTTTAAACAAAAAATAAAAATATGTTTTTTCCGTGACTGTATTTGTAACAAAAGGGTTTTAAGTTTACAATCCTTGAAATTACTGGTCCATCTAAGTTCCAACCCTCACCTATGGTCATGAGTTTTGGATCGTGAGCAAAGAACGAGATCCTGGATCCAAGCGGCTGGAATGAGCTTCCTTTGTAGGGCGGCCGGGCTCAGGTTTAGAGATGAGGTCAGGAGCTCCGTCATCCGGGAGGAGCTCGGAGTAGAGCTGCTGATCCTTGACATCAAAAGGAGCCAGCTGAGGTGGTTTGGGCATCTGATTAGGATGCCTCCTGGACATCTCCCTTTGGAGGTTTTTTCGGCATGGAAAGAGACCCCAGGGCAGACCCAGAATTCACTGGAGGTGTTATGTATCCTTTCTGTCCTGGGAACACCTTGGGATCCTCCAGGAGGAGCTGGAGAGTGTCGCTGGGGAAAGGAATATCTGGGCTTCTCTCCTGAACCTGTTGCCTCTGTGACCCAGCCACGGATAAGTGGTAGATGATGGATGGATGGATGAAATCAAATGTGCAGTATGATTTCATCCGAGTTTAGTCAGTGTTGGATGAATATGGGATACTGTGTTTATTGCATTTCGTTGCTGCCCACTCTTTTAAGGATCCTGGAGCATAAAAGAAAACCTTGGTCATTAATTATCCAATACACCCCTCTTAATTTTAACCCTGTTTGGCCTCCATATGTTGAAAATCCTAAAACCTGAAAAAAATGGGTCATGAAATTTCATGCTTTGTTTCACCTTGTTCTGATGGGTTTTATTTCCCCATAAACCTTCCAGTGACACAGCATAATGACGGCTCGGTGCCAAAATTGATTTAGCTGCTCATTTGGGGGAGTGACAGTTATATCAAGATTAACTAGTTTGAGCCCATCGGGGCGTCTCACATCAGCCAAACCCCCTCATTTAGTCAGCTGGTGACAGTATGATTGTTCACATGGAGTCGCTCCTATTTTCCTCTTGCTGTGCATGGACCTCACCTTTAACAAGATGTCATGTTGAAAGTTCACTGACAAATCTTAGTGTAGCTAATTTGCTGTATTTTCTGTTTATGTAATATGATGCTTAACTGCAGACATGTTTTATAACAGAATTATTTTAACGTTTAGTTGCAGGTTTCAGTACATATTTTCAATACAACTTTATAAGTTTAAAAAACTTGCTGTATCATTTTTGCCTCAAAAGGATACACTGCAGCACACATTGGAAAAAATAGCATAGGGAGTCTTGTTACTTTGTAATTTTAAAATAGGAGCCATTTTGGCCAGGGTATTGTAAGTCACTTCGGAAACTGCAGATAATAATAATGCTTAGTGCAGAAAGGTGGTATTTTACCATTTTCTGTATTTTCAGATGTGTTTTTTCCCCCTGCCTCATACTCCCCTTGGTTGATTCTGTTTTTCTGCTACACTATTTACAAAATGTTGACAATATGATGTGCAGCTATTAAGCAAATAATTTCATTCTCCTTCCTTTGATATTTAGTGTTCATACAGTAATTGTGTTAATTTGCTTTTGACTTTGATCAGGCTGTTTTAAGTGTTGAAACTCCTTCATTCTTGCCCACAGAGCCGTCTGCATCATCCCTGTCATTTTATTCTGCTCATGCACGTTGCAGGCTCCTACAGTGCTGGGCTGTTTCTACCTCAAAATATAAAAAGGGTGATTTTGAGGAAGGTTGTTGTCCTGACTTGGTCAAGTCCTAAATCAGACCCTGTAAAATTTCAGCTTTTCACTGAATGACCCAGATTTTACAGATCTTCCACGTAAACCTTTTTCTGCAGGTTGTGAGGGCTGAACGAAGGTAAAGGAATAGCATATACTCAAGTTTGGTGTAAACCTTTAAAGATTAAAACCTCTTAAACCTTGAACTTTCAAATAAATGACTGGACACTTAAACCAAAGAGTTTCTTTTTAAAATAACGAGTCACTTTCCAATGAAGGAGTGGTTTAAAATGTAAAAATATAACCTAATTTCTTGTACATTTGTGTAAAAATACTGACATTGAAGGAGAATTATGTTTGACTGGGTGGTTTGTTTGGAGGGAGATTGTTTTGCACAAAAGGTTAAGAAGATGTTTCTGTAACAGCTGTTTAAGTTCCAGGAAGCTGCATGTGCAGCTCGAACTGTCCTAAAGCAGAAATGTGTTCAAACTCATGTCCATATTTAGACCTGATCTGTATCAGTGTGTGTGTAGAAGGGTTGGACAGAAAGAAATAATTGATGTATGTTTAGGGGTTATAAAATCCTGATTTGCTGTCATCTGAGTCGCCCTTTGTTAAATGTTCATATGAAGAAAAGCCTCTTTCTGCTATAACCATCCTGGTAGAACTGTGACTCATTAGGAAATGGGAGCTTAAATGGTCGAAACAACCATTGCTGTAGCACGTACAACGTACAGCATGCATTAATGTGGAGCTGCAACAGTCTTCACTGGAGATGAATGAAAGAATACTTTTTTATTCTGGTTTTTCAGTTAAAAATAACCACGTTAGGGCTTTCAGGCTCACAGTAATAGATGATGAAATACAATTCAAGTGCTGTCTTCACACTCAAGAAAATGGCACGCTATTTTTATTATTGCTGAATTTCCACTTGTGTTATTTTGCTGCTTGATGAGTAAGTGTTGATTCACGGTGATTCATTCATCAGAAAAAAAGAAGTTCTGACAACACAAACTGCAACAGGACACTCAGCCTATGGGGAGGTTTTCAAAATGAGAAGATTTACATGATTTGGTAATTGAAAGAATTTTTTAATTATATTTCTTGTGATTTTTATGCCATGTTTTGTGATTCTCTTTGCTGTTCTTTGTGCAGTCAAACACATATCACTTGAGGCAGGCCCAGACTTGAATAATTTATCACAACTACGTACATTTTGTTCATTTCTGCACAATTATTTTACTTATATTTTGGTTTACATATAATCTCCTTGGGCCCAATATAATAACTCATTCTTTAGACAATTCAGACATAACATTTCTGTATCTTCAAGAGCTGACAAACATCCATTGAGAATCTGGATCCAGACATTGCGCCATCTGTCAGTTTCTCCACATGCCAACCACTCTCGTATTTGTATGTGTGTCTGTGTCTGTGGTTTAAACACTGGAGTGCATGCATGACTTCCATGCTGTCTGTTTGCTTAATTTAGCTCAATTAAATGAAAAATTCTCCCACTTAATGTGCACATTTATTTATTATTTTTGCGGACGAAAAAAATAAAATAAAGAAAAACATGTACAATTCTTAAACCTTTAGGACGTTTTTTTTCTGTAAGGTAACAGTGCTAATCACTGTCCCACCACGCTGCCTGCTACTATTTTAACATTTCATTTTTATTCTTTTTATGACCCGTTGTCGAAGGCGAAGGTAGATGATTATGTTTTTGCCTGTGTGTGTTTGTGTGTGTATCTGTTACCAAAATATCTCATGAGCCACTAAACAGATTTTAATGAAACTTGCAGAAAGTAATCATTGGATGTACATGTTCCACTGATTAACTTTTGGAGTCAAAATAATTGAACATGGCTGCCACAGTCAACAGAACCAAAAAAGACAACCCCACAAAAAATGGCTATAACTCAGTTTTCCAGATAAGGACCTAAAATTTGGTGTGGTACCATTTATAACGCATTTCCAACACATACTCCAAGTGTTACTCATTGCCTAAAACTTCAGCTTTAACTGTTGGAGCCAACCCTGTTTGTCTGTTAGCAAAATAGCTCATGAGCCATTTAAAATATTTTAATAAAACTTTCAAAAACTAATGATTGGATGTACATCTACAACTCTGGAGTTAATCCAATTCAAGATGGCCACCACAGTTAACTGCTATAAGCCAACACACACCAAAAAAAAAATGTCTACAACTCAGTCAATTTTACAGATATTGAGCTACAATTTGATGTGGTAGTAGCACAGCACAGGTAGTCATTCATAACACATACTCTGAACTTGACATCTTGCAATATTGCATGAGGTTGCACATAATGTTATTTTCAAGGTTTGAACAAAAAGCGTACAAAGGCACCATTTTTCAACATAAAGTAATCTTAGTATAAAACTCTGGCATAAGAGGTGGCAGGGGATATACATTCCTTCATGGGATGCTTGGCTTTTAAGTTTTAATTATTATTATTATTATTATTAATGCATTTTTTGCTAAATTTGTTTTTTTTTCCTAACATACTTTTTTAAACTGACAGGTGAAATACTAAAAAGAAAAAAAAAATCTTTTTTTTCAGAGCGTTTTTATTCGTAGTGCCACATTATAAAATACTTCTAGTCATCACTTTCAAAGCATCCCCGTGTCTTTAGAAACATCAGGTGCTGCTTTTGAAGTCAAGATCCTCTGAACACAATAAATGACTGTATTTTACTTTTTCCACTTTGCACCAGGTTCACATTGCAAGATTTTAAGCCTGATTTTCTTAATACAATATTTGAAGATCTCACAGTCAAATCCAGGCAGACTGAATATAAACTGGAGCTTAAATGGTCGTCACAAATGATTGTGTTTGAACACTTTGAAAACCTGATTTGTGAGGCTCACTGACGTTTCCCAAACTCTGAACAATTATCATGTTAGCTATTCTAGAGGAGTCAGGGGGAGAAAAGTTTATTTTTTAATAACGTGTCAGGAGGACCTACAGCCAATTAAGAGTGGAAGAGATGGATTCAGTAGAGGGGGAAACCAAGAAGGCAAACAATACTGCAAACCAACTTACCACAAACATGACAAAGACCATGGTTTAAAAAAAAGCCTGGACTCTTCAGGAAACTCAGCTTATTTGTTTAGACATTAGGGATGACATCCATGTCTCTTTGATGTTTCCAGTGTAAAATATGATGACAGATATGAGGTAGAGTGAAACCATCCTTAACAGCATGCTGAACAAAACACGGCCATTTGTCAGGAGCCATTTGTGTAACTGTAACATTAATGATGGGAGAAAGACTTGTCTGTGGAAAGTAAACATGGGAGCTGTAACCACTTGACAAGGATCAGTCAGGGGTTAAATCAAGCAAAAAAAGCCTGTAATGTGTGCCCCTTTGTTGTGGATCACTTGCAGTGTGAACCCATTTGGACTTCATTTTTACCTTACTTTTAGGGCTGAGCCAAGCCACCCTACAGAGGAAGCTCATTTTAACCACTTGTATTTGGGATCTTGTTCTTTTAATCATGATCCATACCTCATGGCTATAGGTTAGGGTTGGAATGTAGATGGCCCAGTAAATCGAGAGCTTTGCTTTCAACTCAACTCTTTCTTCACCATGATAGACTGAAGCGATGCTCTCATTACTGCAGACAAGTCCCCAATCTCTCAATCCATCTGCTGCTTCTTCTCACCGTCAGCCGTGAACAAGACTCCCAGATACTTAATCTTCTCCACTTAAAGCAGAGACGCCACCTTTTTCTGAATGAGAAGCAGAGTTGGAGGAGCTGATTCTTATCTCTGCTGCTTCACACTCAGCTGTAAACCACCCCAGTACACGCTGAATGTCATGGCCCGAAGAGGCCGACAGAAACACATCAGCCGCAAAGACGAGACCTGAGGTTCCCAAACCAGACACCCTCCGCCTAACAAATTGATCCAAGCTTCAACAATTGGTCAGTCTCCCTTCCAGCACCCTGGAGTAAACCTTCCCTGGAAGTCTGAGAAGTGTGATTTCTCGATAGCTGGAACATACTTTTTATCCATCACCATAAAAGACATTATGCATGCAAGTGCTCAACACTTAAACATTCAGACTAAGTATCCAGAGGACATTTCAAAGGGTATTGTGGCTGTAAATTGACTTAATATGCCCTCTCTGATGCTAAGGATGTTTGCCAGGAAAGCAGAGGTATCTGAGAGCTCATGTTTCATTTGCTCTGGCAGAATCTTGGACCCCTCCCATTCAAACAGATTTCCACTCAACCTGAACAGGGCCAATCATAACCGCTTATCTAATATTGGGCAGGTTTGATTCAATAAGACTGTGCAGCAGATTTGTTATTAAGGCATGTCCTTGAATGCTATGTCACCAATTTCAGAATAGTTGAAGTTTATCCAGTTGCATTTGGAAGCATGTTGATCTAGCCCACTAATTTTGCTCTTTGACAAAGAAAAATTAATTTTGAATCTCTGCAGCAATTTGCATTTGTAAGTCTATTTGGCAATGCTAGGATAGGGTAATTTGATTTGGTAAGTTGTATCATATTCTAGATCGATTACATTCCAGCCTATCTTGACAGCAGCTGGCAGTACATTTCTGTTCCTAATTTTTTTCAATGTAAACATTTTGGTATGCTCTCCTAAACAGCACACAATCTAATTCAAGATTTTATTTTATTTAGTGTGATTTTAGTAAAAATTTGGCCTTTATAATTTTAAATGTCATCATAAACCTGATTGTTACATGTTCAGCAGATGATAAAGAAACTTCAAAATTGGAGAGGAGCTGAGTTTTAATCAATATAACTTATTGATTTGACTTGAACTCCTGAGAATATTAAAATATGATCAGTTTACACATCACTACATAAACTGATATATTAGTTTATAGTTTTAACATGATAACATTTCTGATACAAAAATGTTGTACTGAAAAGCAATGGTCTGTAAATAAGATTTTTCTTTTCAACCCCATGAATAAATAAATAAATATTTGTGAAGGATCTGTGTTTGTTTATCTCAGTCTTCTTTAATCCTGCGACCCTAGTTTTCTGCACATGTTCAAACAAATGTACGTCAGCTCACCTACTAGCCTCTAAACTGCCTACAGGTGGGAGTGTGCATCAGTTCTTCACCTGTATAGGTTTAATATTAACTCCTTTCCTGGTAAAAAAAATAATAAGTAGCTATGACAAATGAATGATTCACTACTTCAAGGAAATGAACATATTCAATGTCAGAAGCAGCTTCTGTAGAATTGAGTACATTCGTAGAATAAACAAAGATATTTTTGCCACAGGCTGTTGGTGAAAACATGTTTGACTATTAAGGCATTAGCTGTGTGATCATAGGTGTTATCTAATGAAAAACAACAATGTACCTACTGAATGACACATCAGTTTGGAAATATAAAGGGATTGTAGTATCTCATTCAGAATGTTGGTCCTAAATACTATTACTATTACGCTTTTGGCCAGACAGGTTGGATCAATGAAATGTTTAAATACATAAATAACTTATGAATATTTTCATCTTTAAACATGAAATGATCCAGTAAAATGGCAAAGGAAATAGTTTTGAACAAAAACCAAATTCATAGCATAGAAACCTTTCTGTGTTTTGTTGCTAACTCGATCCTCAACCTTTCTGTGTAACACCGTGGCTTCACGGCACTTTGACTGGTTCACAATGTTCAAAAGACACCAGATTTACTTTTTTTTTCTCCCTCTTCCTGAAGTTATTGCTGCAAACATGCTGCACTGCCCATGGTTAAAGTTTTGAAAATTGTATGTTTAAACTTTATCTTTGACAAAACAGTGACGAAGCTAATGGTGCTCAACTAGATAATGGAAAAAATAAACAAAACAGAAGTACAATTCCAACATTCAACACAATGGATGTGTTGCTTTAATCTGATTTCATCAAATATAACTGAAACCACAGAAAAATCATAAAAAAAAATCATCAAATCGTGTGGCATTATTAGATTTAGCAAGTTGTTGCACTAAATGAAGCCGTAAAAGTGGAAATCAAGCCTGTACACGAGGATATTTGTTTCACAAAGATTCAGACGAAGAAGAAACAACCATGTGTATGCATGGCTGTTGTGAATATGATCTTAGTTGCAAATGAACCTTGTTTTATGCATCTGGCTTGTGGTCATTTGAATGTTTATCAAGCATCCCTGCATCGTGGGTTTCTGAAATATTGTCATCGCATATGGCAGGTTCAAAAATGAAATGTCTCATTTTTTTAGGCAGTTAATTTTGTTTTTCCCTCCCTGCTTGACTTTCTATCTCAGCTGGGGAAAAGCAGTGGGTTGAATGCAAATAGCACCAACATGAGTGTCTATAGCCTGCCTGTAACTATGCTAATGTCGCTGTGGAAAATAAAATGGAACTGTATTGATTTGATATTGACCTTCACAAGCTTGATTAAATCTTTTCATGGCCAGATTTACAGATCAGTGAACTATGTAATCGTATTAGATTCTCTAAGTCTGACTGACAAAAGTCTACTTTTAAAACATAAATTATTTTATTTTTTTCCAGACAATCTAGTAACATTAAAAGCTGCGAAAACAATTTGATTAAATTAAATCTCTGATCATATATATGAATTTATCATAAAAGCTCCACATCAAACTGCTCCCTAATACAGCTGTTGACAGGTGAAAGGTCTACATAGTTGTTTTTTAAACAATAAAAGAATGATTTATTGATTTTGGATGGCCATGGCCAGTGTTTGGTAGCTTGGCTCTGATCTTTTTATTGTGTTCATTCCCACAATACCAACACTAGTGATTACAGCTGCTTACAGATGACTGCTGTAATAGACAGGCATCAGGCAGGGAAAAGGCCAGGCCGTGCCCACAAAACATAATAAGTAGTTCACAGGAAGCCTGAGCACTTTTTTTCTCAAATAGCTCTGCTCTGTGAGCCACACTGATTGTTGGTCAAAATGCTGTAATTTTGGGCTGACCACGCAGAAGAAGAAGAAGAAAAAAATCAGGTCCTATTATGGTACTTTTATTCTTCAGGCAGATCTTTAAATTCCTTAAACTGGACATATTTTAGACTGTCAAAGCACACAAAACACCAGTGTTTTTTCAGACACAACTAGAGACTGGTTGAGTGAGTAATTATTTAGGCAAGCTTGTTTTCAAGACACTTTAGACAACAGGCAATTTGGTTTGACCTATAGTGATTGTCAGCCTGACACCAAAGTCGACAAATGCCAAACAGTGCTGAGAAACTGCAAACAAACTCTGCCTGTGTGTTTTCCCTTTGTGCATGTGCTTTAGTCTGTGTCCGTGTGTGTGCGTGCATGTGTGTGTGTGTTTGTCCTCAAGTGCTTTCAACCTGTGCATGCTGCCTGAGCATTTATTTGTGAAAAGGCCACCGGACCAACGGGGAATTCTGGAAGAGGGTTTGTCAACTCTTCCACCATCCAAATCTTTATGTAGTTTTCTCAGACTGAAGACAGTCTGCAGTGAGGCATGAGAAAGACCATTACACACATGTCTAGCACACTCTAGATGATGAAGAGATCTGGGAACCCATCCTCCCATGGAAAGTGCCTCTGGCCAAGATGCTGCATGCAGTGCACACAGACCCCAGTCGAGCCTCACAAAGCTGTACTCATAACATTCATACTCATGGTGGGAGCTACCCAGAGACAACCTCATGTCACACTCAACTATTAATAATAAAGCAAAATGAATGCAGTGTTTCTGGTACTGGAGCACATTAGAATAGCAACAATGATGTGTGACTTTATGAAAAGTTAAAAAAAAAAGATTTCTGCAGTCTTTCAAACTGTTGCATGCTTTCTGCATTAAATGATCAAAACATACAGTATACCCATGTTGTTTATTCTTAAGTTGGCTAACATAAAAGTTGTGTGCATTTCATACAGATTTTAGATCTTGTTATTTCTGAATACTTGATATAATGAAAGGTTCCTCTTGTGCAACAATTTGCAGGTTCTCTGGTGGCGTTAAATGCCAGGCTGATGTTCCGTTTTAGAAAACAGCATCACTGAAGCAATTAAAGGAATTCTGACTGCTGTAGAATGTTAAGTAGTCACACAGTGTGTCTCTGTGATCGATTCAAGCCAACATCTTGTCAGCTGCTTCAGCAGAGGCCATGTTTGTTATGTGTGAGGCAGGGAATATAGGAGATGGCAACTGTGGTGCTCCTCTTGATTTAACTGCTGCTCAGGTTGCTTCAATAAAATTAAACAGCAGACCTTTATTGGCACTATTTTGTTTCCATTTTGAGACTTTTAGAATATTATTTAAAAAAGGATTTATAGTTGCCATAAATACAAAGTGAGTCTAATGCTTTCTGTGAACTTTTAAAGAATAATAAAAAAAATTCTCAACTTGAGATAAAACTACTGTATTTAACAGAATCTTAAATTCTTGTTGAGGCCAAGATGAATGGTAAAAATGAATAAATGAATGCATAATGTATGTTGTAATTATCTCATTAGAATCAACAAACCCCTTAAATGATTATGATCTTTTTGTCCAGCTTATCAAAAAACAGCATACAAAACAAAAGCTTATTAGATCAAATCTCATGACTGGAATTATGAGAAAAGGCAGTCTTTAGTTGTTTTCCCTTCGCTCCTCCCAAAGGTTACCTTAAAAAAGAAAACACTTTCTTATCAAAGATCTTTGGTTTCCTAGCTTCAGCACTGTCAAACCCACACCGTACATTTACTGAAGTAGAGGAAAGCATGGCAGGCAGAAGGGCTTATGGCAGAGAGCTGTGGGATGATGCAACAAGGTGTGCATCTGTTCACTCTTCTAAAAACATGCAATGTAAGTGAGCCAAATATAGGAGACGGTGAAGTCAATGTGGACATGTAATCATAATCCAACTGGGCTGGGAACTGGTTGAAACTAACACTGCACCTGCTGTTTAGAGAGTTTAAGGAATGGAAGGATTACATGACAGGCATCTTACTAGAAATACTTGTTTTTTCATTTAACATACAGTTTCTATTCAACCAGGTATTTCAAACAACCACTAAACAGTAAATTTGACTAAAAAGTTGAACTATACAGCTTTATTCCCATGGCCTGTTTCACAATTAGGAATGTTTGAAAGCTTGTTCAGAAAAAGCTTAATGGTGTTAATTACCCACTTGTAAAATGGTTTTTAAAAACAATTAATTAATCAATTAATTTTTATTTTTTTTAGCTTCTAATTTTGATTTTACTAAATTCTCCAAATTCTTTAGGCATATTGTCTTCAACTTTATGCATTTAAAACTATAACTATATGAGTCGATCCAGCTCTGTGCCTAAACAACAACTTTTTATAGAATCTGTTTGTTTTTTTTACTCTCTTGTTCTTTTAGCGATGCAGCAATTAAATTAAAAGCACTGAATACACTAACCTCATTTTGCTAAACAGGAATGATGCTTAAATTTATTGTTATGTGCTAATATAATGGTTCATGCAAATGTTCACATATCACCGGTGGTGAGTGCAGCGGGATTCATTAGCTCCAAGATTAAAAAAAATAAAAAAAACAAAACGTTATCACATTAAGTCTTAAATGTGAGGGAGTCTTGAGACTTGACATGGGTTGTTTAAATTTAGAACATCTTTTTTAAACAAGCACTTATGAACAACACATTTTATTATGTTAGTTTTTTTCTGATACTATATACTGTACTGTACATTATACCTTTACTATTCTGATGGTTTAATAGATTTAAAGATTAAATAGTAATTTACATTTTACATATGAAAATGTTTTGTTTATCTTGGCTAAACTAATTTACTTAGATGTAATGAAATCTTGCTTGCATCAAATTTATTTTATCCTTGCTATGCAATAATCAAGTTCATATAAATATTGATGCTTTTGGACAAAAAAATTCATTTTCTAGCTTCATTTTCCATTATTTTCATAAAAAGTTGTGATTTTGGAAACACAAGCTTTTTATCACCCCACTCAAGATGGCTACCACAGTCAAATGCAAAATTAGCTTTAAGTCAGCTGCCTTTAAAGACACTGAGCTAAAATTTGGTGTGTTAGTAGCTGAGAGTCATTCCCATCACACACTCTGAGAGCTAACTGATTGAGTGAAATTTGTCTTTAAAACTTTGCCAATAACTTCAGCGAACTATCTCATGAAGCACTGGTCAAATTTTAATGAAACTCTCAGAAAGTAATCAATAGATGTATGTCTACGCCTGATTAACTTTTGGAGTAAATCTAATTCAAGGTGGTCACCACAGCAAATCGACAATAGCCAACACAAAAAAAGGCTAAATCCTAATAAATTTTACAGAAATTGAGCTAAAATTTGATGCCTAGTAGCTAAGAAACAATCAAAACAAATCTGTTGGATTCCATTGGTCAGCTTCACAGACATCAGAGATCCTTTCTAAACCCGTTTTGCACAGATGTGAGGTGTTTGCTCATTCTCCGTGTTTCATTTTCTTCTGTAAGGACAAGCACAGGAAATAGCTTGAAGGAGACGTGTTTATCGCTTTCCTGCACATGCATGCAGCACTAAATCAAATCTTTGTGTGTGATGCGATGCGAAGGAAGGAGATTTTCCTGTAGTCACTTTTAACCCTGGTTACCTTTGACATTCAAGAAAATGATCTGAGTAGAGAATGCTATCTGCTCCTCACAGCCCTGAGACGCCTGGAAGCCGTAAGTCAGTCAACCAGAGGTCTTAAAGTCAGAGCAAAACTTTTCCAAATCTTTTGCCAATGGCAATGACACTTTTTGGAATCCATTTTTTTTTGTACATACAATTAACTGATGGGGCTACTGAAGATGTTCTACGTGTGAAATTAAGCCTTTATATTTTTGATGATAATTGAATTGTCACGAATAAGTGTTGCATATAATTGTATTTTTGACATTTTGCAGGCAGAGCTTATTTTTTTAAAATTGAGCTCAGAGGTGAACAAGATGAAGTTAATTAAGCGTCTCCGCCTTCCAGCGTGTATCTGAACGAGTGGGAGTGGGAGGAAGAGGAGTTAAACTTTTTAAGACAAAAAAATCTTTCCCTCCACTTATACACCATTACCTCCATTTTCCTTTCTTGTTTTTTTATGGCCTTATTGTCAACATTTTTGCTGTCTTTAACTGAAAACGTGTTTTGTCAGTTTTTATATAAATCAACCCCCTCCCCTTATCCCTTCAGTGTTTTATGGTATTTATCTGTTGCTGAATGGTTCACCTAATATACTGCTCTTCTCACTTTCCTCTGCTGACTTTGTGCCATTCAGCTCTAGAGGGGCAGAGTAGTCACCGGTATCTGATACAGACCAACACATTACAGTGATGGATAACATTTGCTGCTTTAGCTGTGAAATAATAAAAGTTTAATGTGTCAGCAAGGTTAGAATTTGGAGCACACTACTAAGAGAAAGAGAGCGATTATATTTAAAAGGATGGTAAACCTCCAACAACGATTTTTGGCCTTAATTTTGATAAGTTTAGGGACTTGGTCATAGTTCTTCTAATTCATTTGCCTTACATTAAAAGCTTCCACTTCTGTCGAGCGTATTCATCTTCAATGGCCTTTATCAGGGGCCAGTGCAATTTTCTCCCCCTCTACCACATAATCACAGGCGCAGAAACCAAACTCTGATGGCGACTAAAGAACGCAGTCCTTCAAAGGAACTCCAGTGGGTATTAATGAAAAATGCATGAGTGCAGACTGCACATGGATGCTCCCTTAAGCTGAGTCTGTGAAAATATGACAGTGACAAACAAGGGTCTAACATGTCAGCGTCACTATAAGGAAGAACTGAATAGATGTGTGGGTGTAGCGTGTATGTACTGTATGTAGATTACACACTCACTGGAGCTGGTCACACTCACTTAGACCAAGTCTGTTGTCTCTCTGTAGAAACTGCATTTCCTCCAGTCAGAGTTCAAGATGAACCAACAGCAGTTTTTTAGACTGATTTCAATTTTTGTAAAACTTTAATTTGATCTCAAACAAATATTGTCAGCTGTTTTTATTAAAATGTCAACTTGACAAGTTAAAGGGCCTCTTCTCTCTGCAAAACTGTGCTAAGAAAAGTTATCTAACTATCTAGCTAGTTATCTAATCGATAGTTGAAGTAGTAGTAGTAATAATAATAATAATAAGGTGGCTGAACAAGGTCATCATCCAAATCCCAGGCAACTGCAAAGTTACAGAACTACAAAAACTCACATTTTTAGGGGCAGCACATATTCTAAGAAAGGCTCTTTCCATCAAATAGGTCTTATCTCCATTTATGCCTCAATATGACCTCAGGCTCATGGTTTGAACCTGGCTGTAATGTTGTAACATATGCAAATCCTGAAAAAATAAGTAAAATAATAATAGAAAAAAAATAAATAAAGGTTTTTGACAGTATATTTAGGATAATAAACTAGAATGAGATTTTTACTCTTCTGATCTTTTCTTGACACAATTCAGAATAGAGTCAAATGGACCCAAAGTTAAAGGACTTCTCTTCCTCTCTCCAGTTACCAGAGCTTCAGGAGAGTTAAATGTCTTAAAAATAAAATAATTTAAATGGTAAACTCTGATTGTTTTCTTTAAAAAGAGATACTCACACGGTCTTAAAATAATTTCTTTGCTGCAAAAGAAGCAAATCAAATAATGATGGTAGTTTTTAGCCAGCTGTTAGTGACAGAATTGTTAGTGATGGTTTTGTAATACATTTTTTAACAGGTTATCTCAATCAACACATGTTGCTTTGTATTCCTCAAGTGAGCCTAGTCTGATTAAAATGATAATTGCTCCACTCACACACTTTATGAGAGATGACCTTTCAGTCTTGAACCCGTACCTTGATTCTCTAAAACAAAAGCTTCAAATCAAAGTGGTTGATTGAAGTATGAAACAAGGCATTAAAATAATTACTGTAACGACTTCTTGTAAAACTGCTTTTCTGGTCACACTTATTGCAGGGATGTCTAATCATTCAGGACCAAACAGCCAAAGTCATATTTGCATAAAAGGCCTGACCAGCTAACAGCAGGATGTTGAACCCATCCAGAACTGTCATGGTGTATTTTAACCAGATGGATTAAAGCTGAGAACTTCACTGTAACATTATATATATATATATATATATATATATATATATATATATATATATATATATATATATATATATATATATTCACAGCAGCAGTGAGAGGTTAGGAAAGCAGACTGGAAGGTGTGATAGTAAAATAATAAAGAAAAAAAACACGTTCCAGATAATCAAGATTAGGCCAAAAGAAAAAAAAAGCGAAAAAAAAAAAAAAAAACTTCAAACATTTAAGAGCTGGGAAGTAGATGTCAAATATAGGGTTATTTTTCCTCTAATGTCACTAATTTCAATTTTGACTAAGGGGGGGAAAATCGCTGTTCAGCACATTTTTTAATCAGCGGGCTAAAAGTGTAAAGAATTATAATTTTTATCACAAAGATTTATGACATTTTTAAAATCTGAGTCAAACTCATTATTTTGTATCTGACTGTGGCTTATTGTTGCTTTACTTTCATTCCTAGTTCCTGTCCAGATCCTCCTCGGTTTAATGTAATATGAGCCGGCCTTCTTGGTGACTCATCCCTGTTTCAGGAAAGGAAAAGAAGAGGTCACATTAAAAAGGGATTTGCATAAGGCTATCTGCACAACCGTGAATTCCCACGCTGTAATAGCACACTTTCAAAAGGCCAGTGAATGAGTTTGGATGTGTGCGTGCCTGGACACTTTTCCATTTTGATAGCTAGTATTGCCTGGTGCAGCAGTTCCTTATGCGGGAGAGGAAATTATGTCATTACAGATTCTTCAGAGGCCATTGCTTTCAAAATGTCTGCTCTTTAACAAATGAAAAGCTATGCCTTAAAGACCCCAGTACAAAATGCCAAATTCCTCCCTCCAATACAAATCTTCCTGCTGCTTCAGACATTGAAACTCTTGTCACAGTTGTCAGAATGTGTCTGAATCTCCATCAGTCTGTGAATCACAGAAGGAATCTTTGAGATTACAACAGGCGTCACTGCAGCATAACAGAAAGCTCTCGATCGCCAATATTTATGTTTCTTCTGCCACGTCGAGCTCAATGTTTGTGTCACATTTCTACATTCAGCCTGCAATATTGCTAAAGATTTATTTCCCAGGTGGGCCTGTTCTCAAAATTGGACATATTTGTAATATTGGACAGCACATAAAGGATACTGATCTATTTAGTCCAGCATAATTCCATATAGGCAGGCCATTGATAAGTGCTGTCTAATTGAAACAGCAAGTCGGGGAAGGGGTCGATGGTTACACTGGTATAGAGAGCTCTCCTTCTGAGAGTCTTATTATTAGATTTCATACAGTCTGATAACCCTTTTGCTCTTGATTGATCTTTTTCCATTTCAAACATTCAGGCCTTGGATCAATGGTTCTGCCCCGCAGCTACGACTGTCAAAGTAGCAGAAGAAGAAGGAGAATGTGGTCACTATCCGAGACCTGTGTTCCAGGGAAATTGCGTGTCGTCTTATTGTTGTGACACACAAAATGTGGTCTCTGTTTACTGCATTGTGTGAAACGGGGTTGCCTTAAATTAAAAAATAGTGATGTATTTTGATTTTGTCAGAATCTGAAATATAATTTTACACTCTTGTGGTGCTCTCATCATGTCATTCAATCTTTCCACTGTGTGCTTAAAGAAAAAAAGAGGGATTTGACCACGAAGGGGGGAGAATAGGCAGAGCTAAGTGCCCTTCTCTAATAATCCCAGCCCAGTCTCTTGAGACATCCTACTGGGGCTGGTGGGTGGACCTATATGAACCAAAGGGTTGAATGAACTGTAATGAAATTAGTAAGTACAGTACACAGGAGCAGCCATTTTACAGGGCTGCTCGGCTGCTGTTACATATCATCCCTCAGCTGGTTCTGCTGCTGAGCTCATCCTGAGTGCCCCCAGTCCATATGGAAGAAATGCACATTTACACGCGTAACTCAGGGCTTTTGAGTTAAAGAGTTTCGGTATGTTTACATGTTGTGTAAGGTCATGGTATTTGCAATCAGGCATCATTCACCGGGAAGAACAAAAAGCTTCTACAAAAAAAAAAAAAAAAGACAGAACCCTTAAAACCAACAAACAATAAAGCAGTCATTTCTGTTAAAAGGCACTTGTTTTTTTTTTGTTTGGAACAAGAACACATGTATTGTTGCTCTGTTTAGATTTTTATGCTCTCAGATGTGGAATTATACGGTTTGAAGGGTGACTCACTGCTTGGACGGTTTTATATTTTCACCGGAGCTCCCTTGTTTATTTATTTGTTTTTTTTTTTCTCAGTCAAATAGACTTCAAGTTTCTTTTTCTGGGCAAAATCAGTTGCCAGATAACCACAACTAAGCAAAACTCAAAGAAAAATAACAACTCTTGAAACGTATTTCAGGGTAACTTTTATTGTGGTTTGCTTTTATTTGTAAGATCGAGACTCTTCTGCTTCAACTCAATTTCCCTTCTCTGTTAAATATGGTAGCTCTTACTGATGTGTGCCAATTTTGTTGTTTTTATTTATTTATTTAATCTTGGCATCTTTGTTTGACATATTTCTACTCACTTCAGTTAGCAGTTTTGATGTGACCTTTAAGAGAATCTGTTCAGTACTATGATTTCTGCATTAACATATATTTATAGAAAGCTAGAACATTCCGAAAAGAATGAAGCACAAACTTATCTTTGCTTACTAATAGAGTATCATTTATTTCTGTTTATTCTGTGTCTAAACACCAACATTTTGCCTTCTGTTTCCACAGATACGTGCATATTAAGTCTGAGTCAAATTTAATATGAAATTTATTTTTAAAAGCATGCTTATATTCATGAAATAGCTGACAGAACTCCCCTTTCTGATGAGTTTTTTCTTTTTCTTTTTTTACTTGATTGCACACTGGAGCACCAACAGGGAGAGTTTTTTAAGAGCCAGCTTTCATGTCCCAACAATTAGGCAGCCAAAAGGACAGAGCATTTCCAATATAGGACAGCTGCTCACAAAGAACTGATTTGCAAACACATTACAAAGTGTGAAACTGATAAGACGGCAAAGGCTCTTTGTGTCTATGTGGCTGAAAGGATCTGATAGATACAAGAAGCTGATGACGCTGAAGACACAACGATTATGCAGTGTAGCTAAACTACCACAACTTTGGTAAAAGTTTTTAAGAAATTTATAACATATTTCTTGCATTGAATTACAGTAAATTCCACAGGTGCAAATGAGAAGTGGACATGAAGTCAATAGTTTCTTTTAAACAGTTAAAAATTACAATTGTAAAAAACATTGTTTTTTTTACTAAATACACTAAACCCACACTGCAGTATGCAGGCATGTGACCACTCAGGCATTCAAAAATCTCCTCTGAGCAAATACTACCTGTTATTTAACAATTTGACTAACTTTAGCATATAAATTATACAAAAATGTAGCAAATACTACAAGAAAACAACCCAAGAGCCCAAAGTCTTCTGAGTGGTCTTTACTGCTGCACAACATCTGGACATCCTTCTGCTGATTGGTTTGCATCACATTTACAGGAAAGTGAAAAGGAGTTCTCAAAGTTTATGTTGTGTGTGTGTTTCTCTGAATGTCCTTTGGCAGATAAAGAATTAAACACAGCAGGCCTTCATTAACGATCAGTTGTTTTTTTCTGCAAGTTCAGTGTGGCTCCACAGAATCATTATCAGTCTACCGGGCTCAATCTCAGTCACTCATGTTTGATTTGTCCATATGGGTCCCTGTAGGGCTGAATGACATCACCAAAACAGTTTATTTGTCTTACAATCAGAGTTAATGTTACACACCTTTAATTTGTTTGTGCTGCTAAGAACAATCTAAAACCAACAAGGTTGAATAATTCTGCAAAAGCATTTAAACAATTACTATAATAATATGTATGTATATACTGCCTTAGTGTGCTTAAATGTGTGAAGTTTAGAGGAGACTCTTTATATATTCTTTTAAAAAATAAAGCTCTGTAGCTCCCACTTTACTTATTGGCCTTGAATTCTTCTTTATAAAAAGTTAATGTGTTCTTGTAAGCAGAAAGAAGACCAGCAGCTGATGGAGGGGGAATACAAGCATCAAGTTCTCCCCAGTGAGCTTCCATCTTTTAAAACCACGAGAAAACAGAAACAACACTGTTGTGCTTGGTTTTCCTTTTTTATCCCGATAAACACAACAGTGAACTGACATGTTGACCTAAAAATAAAAAAAGAAACTAAACAAAACAAAAAGACAAATGTTGTGCATATAGTTAACACAGAACCCTGTAAATGTCGTAAGCGATAAAAAGAAAAAAAATGTAGAATTAAATTCATTGTGTCATTATTGACACCACAAAATAGACTACTTATCACAAATGAGAGCGCTTACCCTCTAATCAGGGTTTAACTTCCACAAGGACCTCAGTGTTTCCCCGACCACCTGCACTAATCAGTCAGGCAAGCTGATCAGGAGAGACCCTCTCATGGTCCGCCTTGTTGATGCTGCACCTCATTTAAACCCGTCTCCAGGTCATGTTATCTCAATGAATGGAAAAAGGAGTAGAAAGACCCTCGCTGACTGTAATTTGAATTTCATGGCCACTCTGTGCTACAGAGCTCATTTTGATAATTGTTCCTCTAGTTATGCTAAATGATAGGTGCTCAAGGGTGGGCTTAGAGCACCTACATTCTCTTTACATAATTCATTCATTCGCTAAAACTATATTTGGTACATTATCAGTGTTTTGCTTAAAGACAGTATTTATTAACATATTTCTCACAAGTTGGCTTGTAGAATAATTGCTCACCTGACCCCAATGATCTTTTGGTATAATCACTAATGAGCTTATGTAAATTGCAGGTTATTGGCAGGAACGACGCTCACAATTAATGAACAAACTCCGAGCTAATTTAGAATACAAAATTTAATATGATGTTAAACGCTATCTTAAAATTCTGTTCCATATCTTATGGTTAAAGCTGGACAGGGCTCCATCTTTGAGAGCTGAGACAGTAAGAATGGTCAGTCAGCCTGGAGAAAAAATGAAAGACAATTTAGGGTTGTGTGTAAAAAAACAATAGCAGGATTAGTCTGCGTAATTAGGTGAAGTAATTAATTAGTCACACAACATAATAACAAGCTTGGGTGTATCTCTTGAGTTAAACAATAAAGAGCAACCTAAAACTCTCCTGCATTTAATGAATGATTAGAAATGTAATATTACTGCTAACTGTTTCATTAGGTAAATTAAATATTTTAACAATCTGAATTTAAAACATAACTTTGAGCTGAAATGGTCACACTCATATATTTATTCAAACTCACAGAGACCACATTTTATTTACACTGTTTGGATACAAAAAAGAATAATCATTGTTTATAATTTTTTAAACTGTAATATATATATATTTTGCTTTTTAACGATATGCCTTTCAGCCTTATCACATTACTTTTTGACACTGCCTTTTTATGAGTACATAAGTCAAATCCACTCATTGCAAGCTATGAAATCAAACGTTATGTAAAAAGGTTATTATGAACTACATGAAGTGATGCCATTTGAAAGAGTTTATTCCAGTACTTTTCCAGATCTAATGATATGCAGTTCTGAAATGTGGGTGTGCATTCTGTGTAAACAAATAACTTGTATCTGCATCCTTTCCTCAACAAATCTGAGTGTAAATATGTAGCAATACATCAACATTCTCAGACGTCTCAATCCCAAACAGCTCCTCCATGGTGACATCCATGGAGGAGTTATTTTCAGTCACTTTGGCTGTTTTTGTAGGTAAACAAAAGCAAGTGGTAGTTGACATCTGTCCACAAATTTTGTTTAAAACATTTTAATTTAAGGACTCATTAACCATCGATATGAGAAAACCAATTACAGAGACTTTGTTTCTTACTTTTTGGACCAGTTTTCATGATATTGCAACAAGTACATTTAAAATACTAATGCAATCTAGTATGGTAAATTTGTAACACAGAAAAATGCTTTTAAATATAAAGTGTTTTGTGAGGTATGACACTAACAGCTAACAAAAAAAACAAACAAACAACAACAGCAAAACAAAACAATAATATGAGATATAGTGTCATGTTGCATTGATCTGTAAGTACTGACCACATGCATGAGTTCTGATTGGACAGTTTATTCTTAATTATTTGTTCATAAAAGCAAAGTAACTGATGAATCTAGTAGCCATGCATAAAATCATTTTCTGTATTATATTCCTGTCAGTCCTACAGTCGTTTGTTAAGACGTCACAAACTCCTAAGGGAAATATCCAGCTCTCACTGCATGTTTATTACCTTTGTTTATCGGACAACCGTGCCTTTAGTTGAAAGTTATTTGCTATTTGGCCCTGGGTTTGTCATTGTAAGTCAACAGCAACAACTAAGGTCAACAAACTATTTCAATAAAATCCATAAAATGTTAATAAGGAAGCTTTAAAATCAATCTAAAAAAGTATTTGCTGCAATCCTGATTAGTAATACCTCCTTGTCCAAAAAAGCCTGTATGCCCTTAACTCATACTTTGGGAACATGCCTGAATGCATTTCCACAATGTCAAATTCAATATTCATCTTAACATCATGATCGTGAATAGATTACATTTTACCTCACTTTCTACCTCCCGCCAGATCTAATTAGCGGTGGAGAGCTATGCGAGTGGATTCTTCTTTCGCCTCTTCTACTTCCTGTTCAGGACTGCCTTGCAGGGTCCTTTGCGACTCTGTCTGTGTTCTAAAGCTGACCATTATGCTGGTTTAAAGCATTTATCCATCCAGTCCTGAAAGCTAGCTGTGGACTGCCAATCCCTCCCACCATGTGTCTGGTTGCCTGAGCCTGCTGATCAGGAAGCACATGCCAGAAACAGTGTGTCCAGGGACACCATCCCAGGGCTATTTTAGTGTCGTCATGACACATTTCCTCAGCCGGCCTCTGCTAATGTGGCTGCTGTAGCCCATAACACATACAGTATATGTTGAAATTGTAGGATAAGATGGTCTTTTCTTTTGTTTGACTGCAAATATCACATTTTTAGAAATAAAAAAATGCTGTTCTTTAAAATAGCCAGTTTGTCACAAATAGGAGGAACATAAGGCATTTTGAGCTTTCGTAAGCTCGACAAGTTTATTTTGGCCAAGCAGAGAAAACTGCATCACGCTGAATGCGTTAATTACTTTTTGATTCCAACCTGAAGGGTGAAAGAGGGATCTTGTCAAAAAATATGCTGCACCTTTATGAAAGGAAAAGCAGGATTTCACGGGAAAAGTTCATAGCTCTGAGACTTCCATTTTCAATGAGTCACTGTGACCAATAGCATTTTCTCCAGCTGTTGCAATTCGCCCAACTTATTCTGGAGGCTGGGGAGACTATCTTACAGACTTGCCAATAAAATGTGTGTTGCCACTGGGAAAGAGCGGGAACTGTCAATTGGTTTCACCTTATCTACCATAAACACGCCTCTGCTGACTTTATACTTCTGACTATTTCTTTTTTTATTGGGAGTTTTTATTGTTTTCTTTTTATTATTATTCCATTCTCCATTTGCAGCTGAAGAAATTGTCAATTATCTAAAAAACGTCATCTAAGATTTTAAAAAACTAAAACAGAAGTACGTTAACTGTATTTATAAACCAAAACTGGAACGTGTACAAACTGATTAGCTGTCTGAAACATTGAAACTTTGATTCTGTCCCTCCTGCGTAAAGCAGTTTGAATGATAATCATCTTACAGCTAATTGAGTGTGCGTGCACTTTTTGACAAGGACTGAAAGCTTTTCATTTTTAGAGATGAGAGGTGGTCAGGTGAGGTGGAGCTGATCGGTCTGTGAGTGCTCTTCAAAATCAGGGCCCTAAACAGTTGTGGAAATATGGATGACAAAAGCCCGGCTGGGGAATTGCTCTCAAAGGCTCTGATTGAAAGCTCATGTCAGCGAGGCGGTAGCAATCAAAGGACGTGTTTTTCAAGCCGAAAGAGACCATGTTGAGAGCGTGATAAATCCAACACCCTGATTCCCAATTCAAAGGCAGCGATTTTCAGCTGTTGGTACCCCTCGTTGGTGTTCTGCACTCTCTGAAAACGTTTCTGCATCTGCCTTGATGTGCAACAGCTTCTCAAGATGTCACTAAAGATGCTATGCCTTGTTGCTTCTGTGGCATCTAATTCCATTACCTGCCACAAATGCTTAGGGGCTTTCCCCATTTTAGTGATAAAAAGAAGTGAATATGAAGAAAAAAAATTAACATTTAGAGGAAAATGATTTTAGGTGTAGTCAAACTGAACACACAGAGACGCTGTATTGGCAGGTTTGTTGTGGAAACTCAGTAATTGATAAGCTGCCTGGTAAATTGTAAAGCTGCCAAACTGCCAATTAGCAGAACACCAGGCACCTGCTCGCTTCAGAGGAAAAGGCAGCAGTATCAGGGTTACAGAGGCACGACTGCTCGGCAGGTGACTGGATTCAACAGACTTTCAGTTTGACCAGATCGGTAGATCAAGCTTTCAAAAGTCAGATTTTTTTTGTTTGTTTTGTCAGAAAATGCACCCTAACAAAGTGGTCAAGCCTGCTTGCACTAGACGTATTTGTGTGTTTTCCCTTAATTTCAGGTAAATGTTTTAAACCCATCTCTTCTCACTTTGAGACCAGTTTTTTTTTTTGGGAACCATTGAATAATTGTATTAAAAACACAGTAAAATAATAATGAAATTAAGCTGTAATTCTTTATGCATATACTGCAGTTACAATTCCTGTGTTCACTGCATGCCAGCAATGGCAAAAGGGTGATAATGTTTTTGTTCATCTGTCATCATCCACCACATAGAGTTTGATGAAACTCTCATATTGGATATACCTTTACAATTTAATAACTTTTAGAGTCACCAAAATTCAAGGCAGTCATCACACCTAATTAACATTAGCAAGCACAAAAAGTCTTTACTTCAATTTTCAGAGATAGAGCTGAAATCTGGTAAGGTAGTAGCTGAGAGTCATTCATAACACAGACTTTGATAGCTACATATTGGGCAACACCCTAGCTTAAAATGTTAGCATTAATTGTTAGTTAAGCCCTTTCTATTTGTTACCAAACTATCTCATAAATCACTGGATGGATTTTAATCAAACTCTCTAAGATAATCTTAATTTAACACTCTGGGTGATATGCATTCCTTTAAAGACTACTTCAAAGCAGCAGACTACTTTAAAATGTCTCATGTGTTGTCAAATTATTGAGATTTTCCTAATTTCCTTCTATGGTTCTACCACCTTGTGTAAAAATAACTCATTAGTTATTGATAAAGAAGTTTTTTTTTAATATTGTGAAGAGGAAAAAAACCCCACTTTTTTTGTGTGACAATTAAACCCAGATTAGTGGACATGCAGAGCTCATCATCACAATTATACATTGCCACAACGTTACCCATATTAACCCCAGGACTGATTTCAACTTACAGGAACGTTTTAATAATTAAGGAACTCTGAGATCATCAATAATTGAGGAGTTTAATCATTAAACAACAAATGAAAGGAACCGGGGGGCAGAGTCAGGCGGAAGAATCGGCACAGTTCATCCTGAGCTGACAGGGAAGCCTGATCTTTTGGCTAAAGACTGGACTAAACAAGTTTATGAATTACAATGTGGGAGTAATGTCTCTTGTGGTCTTGCAGACAGTTTCTTCGCCAGGATGACAGGTACGTGGTATGGATAATTGGGCTGGTGATAGCTGTCATCTGGGAACTTAATGAAGATAATCAGCTTTAAGGTTTGACAGCTCAGTTAGGGCTAGTTTTCACTCCCTCCGAATACGTTTTCTAAATAGGGAACAAATCTTACTGTCACTTACTGCTTGAAAGAATATACTGTTCTCAGATTTTAGTTTTAACTTTTCCCCACCTCGAAGTTCACGCTGTCCAAAATTACAGCTTTTCTTGGTGTCATTTTGCCTGAAGCTGCAGTGCTCTTGCCTCCTTAAGCTTTTCTCAACAAAGGCTGACCATGAGGCTGATTTTATAGCTCTACTATAAATGATCGGACACAGATGTCTGCAAGAGCCACTAATGGTCTGAATTTCTTCTTATTTACCATATTTTTCCTTAGCTTTATAAACTCTCTATATGGATATTGTTAACAACTGTAGAGCTGCTGAAATCAGCACCTTGCATACTAATGAAATCATGGAAAGAATTCTTATTATTGCCCCAAATTTATTCACCATTAACAGCTAGCAGCCACTCATCCCATGAAACGAAGGAGATAATAAATAAAGAAAGCAGCCTTTTATTCCTGAAGCTTCCCCTGCTACCCACCTGCACAAAGTAATTCACATTTGAGGGCAATAGAGGGGAGTGTTTTGCTGAATTGATGAATTTGTGATACATTCAGGGATGAGTTTGTGATGGACAATCTTTCAAGAGACAATTCTAATAAAAAATACAGATGGCAGTTTTTGAAAAGGCATCAGTCTGATCCCAACTCACTTTGAATACAAAACAGCCAATGCACTCAAGCTGTCTTTCTGAAATTTCAAAATGCTCCTCCTTACTGTGTTTCAGATTTGATTTCATAATGCATCACATACAAAGGAAAAATGGATGTGTTTTACCTCTGTTTCTTTAAAAGTTAGAAGAAGAAAACCCAAATATTAGTTTCTTCTATGACAACCAGATGCAGTGACAGACCCTTGTGTGAATGGTTATAACCTTTTTATCATCCCCCACTGATAGCAAAGTCTGAGCCTAAATTTTTACCCATGTCTGTGTATGTGGATGTGTGTAGGTGTGTGTGTGTGTGTGTTAGTTTGTCTGCACTGTTCGCAAAATATCTCATGAACCGCTGGACAAATTTGAATGAAACTCTCAGAAAGTAATCACTGGATAAACATCTACAACTGGATGGCCACCACAGCTAAGCAGCCTTGGCAAACATAAAAAATGTCTCTAACTTAGTTTAACAAATATTCAGCTCAAATTCACTGCGGTAATAACTGAGATCCAGCTCCACAGACTGAGCGCTAACTGATGACAAGATGGGTTGTTTTAAACATTCCCATTAACGTTTCACATCTTATGAACCACTAGATGAGTTTTTGTGAAACTTTCAGGAAAAATCAAAGGATGTACAAATACAACTACTTGGATTTTGGAGTAAACCCAATTCAAGATGGCGACTAAAGCCAATTGTTCTTACGGAACACAAAAATAGGTATAACTCAGCCAATGTTACAGATATCAAGCTGGTAGTAGCTGAGAGTCATCTCCAACACATTCTCCAGACACATTGTACAAGATCTTTGCCTTAAGCGCCAACCCTGTTTCTGTTAGCAAAATATCTTATGAAACACTGGACCATTGAAAATGAAACTTTCAAAAAGTAGTGACTGGATGTACATCTACAACTGATTTACATTTGGACTCAACCAAATTCAAGATGGTCTCTACTAGGGGTTGAACCAATTAGTCGACTAGTCGACTAGTCGACTCTAGGACGTCTCGCGAGTTTTTACATTTCATGTCGACTAGTCGCAGTCATGTGATTGCCGGTGGTGACAGCCTGTGCTGATCTGACAGCACAGTATACGTCACAAGACACAAGAAAAATAAGTTAATACATTAGTTTAAATGATATGTAGATGGATGCATATTTGTGGTTTTACAGTGTTTTTAAAAGGAGATGGAGTTGCAGCTGCAGTCAACTACAAAATACGAGCCGTCTAAAACTCGCCCCCTTCCCGCTAAGGATGTCACTTAGCCGGCTCGCGAGTGTCTTTGTCACGACGATCTAACTAATACATTATGATGTTATGTTGCTGATTAAATAAAGATCTGTGGTAATGACAGCTGCTGATTAAATAAAAGCCTGTAGTTGGTAATGACAGTGTATACTTGTCTGACATATATATAGCCGTGAGTTCGTGCTAAGAATGACACTTCGTGCTTAGAAGTGTCATCAGATCAGCTGTCAGAAGTGTATGACAGTCTGACAGCAGATCTGACAGAACACTGGCTACAAAATGGCGTCTTCAAAACAGATCGAGGACAAGCCTGCATCTTGTCAAACAGGTAGAAATTCGTCAACAGTGTGGAAATATTTCACTAAAGATGACTCTTCTGGTTTAACTACCGTAACATGCAAAATCTGCAAAGCTGTGCTGAAGTACAACAAAAGTACGACCGCGATGCACAGTCATTTGAAAAGGCATCCGCTAATGCTAGCTCCTGAACAACCGGCTCGATCCAGTCAGTTGTCAGTAACTTCATTCATGAAACGCCCAGCTGTGACAGGACACCGGCGGCAGCAAATCACAAATTTGCTTGTGAATTTCATTGTCAAAGACATGAGACCACTAGCTGCTGTCCACGGAGAAGGATTTAGAGATTTGCTACAGTTTTTCGAACCTAGCTAGGGGTCAATATTTGCCGTGAAAATAGCTAATAAAGCCTCCAAGTAGTTGTGAAGAGTTTTTGCGCTTACGTCACTATGACGTCACCGCGACTAGTCGACATCGACTCGACTATTATCATGATGTAGTCGACCTTAAAAAATATGTAGTCGTTCAACCCCTAGTCTCTACAGATAAACTACCTTTGCCAACACAAAAACAGACATAACTTACTCAAAATTACAGATATCAACGTAAAGATTATGTGGTAGTAGCTGAGTGTCATCCTCAACACATACTCCAAGCATTAACACATGTTGCAAGATGTGGCTTTGATAGCCATCTTGAATAAAAACTCTGTCGGGAAAGGTGGCACATGATATGCATTCCTTTAAGAAACGCTATGCTTTAATTATTATTCTCTTTTCCATCAGCTCAGTTGGCGTGGCATAATATTTGCACATAAACTCTCATCTTCCAGCTTTATCTGTTTACACTGAAAAAAGGAGCCCTTGTAAACAAAGATTTCATCAAAAGTCAAACAATTCAAGGATAATGTTTGGTATCCAAATGACTGCAAACAGCAATTTTCTCCCAAAAAGATGTTTGTGTAATGTAGCTTCCCCTGTTTTGCATAAAGATTCGTAATATGATGGATTGCTGTGTATAATTGAGCAGTTGCTCACTTTTGCCCTGTAATTTTATCATTATTATTATCACCTCATGACAAATTAAAATGTTGAATGTGTTCTCAGTGGTTAATAGAGTAATAAATTAGTCCTATATTAATTTCAGCGCTACATTCAGATACCAGTAAGTAACTTGTTCTTACTGGTAGCTGCCTGTCCTTTTAAGGTACATTTTCACTGCAACAATTCAGTCCAAACATTCACATCCACTCTAAGTGATAACATTAAAAAAAAAAGCAGGCTGTTTTTCCAAAACACAAGCTAATGGCTGACAAATAGGTACTCAAAATCATAAAATCAGACATAAAGACTTTCTAAGCCACATAAAGTGGGTTTACAGACTGATGATCCATGAGTAGTGATGCATATAAAGTCATTATATGAGAAAACCATAATGGATTATTGACCATCCCTGAGGTGAGACAGATGTTGCTTTGATATTATTTGTAATTCATCTCTTCATGCCTTCTTCACTACTAAGGACTTACTTTTTTAATTTAATAAAATTATAGCGAAAATCAAAGTTAAATTAAAGGCATAGTATTCCTTGAAGGCATGCATATCAACTGCTGCCTTTAATGCCAGAGTTTTACACTAAGATCATCTTTATGCTAAGAAATGACTTTAATATATCTCACTTGATCTGTTAACACTTAGAGTATGAGTTGAGAATGACTTTCAGCTGTGACCACACCCAGTTTTTATGATTATAGACATTTTTATGGGGGCTAATGTTGAATAGCTATGGCAGCCATCTTAAATTGGGTTAACTCCAAAAGTGATTCAGTTGTAGATGATTACTTTCTGCAAGTGTCATTAAAATTTGTCCAGTGGTTTATGAAATATTTTGGTAACAGACAGACATGGGCTGAAACATTATTGTGCACCTTTGCCTTTTGGCGGCGGCCAATAATTGGACCATAACATGTTCCGGTGAACAGCACATTGCATGATTGATTGGATCTTATATATTTTTGAAGTTGAAGGCAATACCAAGCACAATACTTTCAATTTTTTTAAATCTTCGTTTCATTTAGGTGACTTTCATGTTGGTTATGGATTTAGAAACTTGACACAATGTGAGTGGAAAATCTCACAGTTTTAGATAAATCCTCAGATCAGTTGTTTCGTCTTTAATCTATGTTGGTGAATGGATAGCTTCAAGTTAAAACCGAACACCGGAGTTGTTCAGATCTTGTATTGTTAAAAAGGCAAACACATAACCTCAGAGCCTCACCTGCCAGTCCTGATAAGGCCAGATTCACTCAAGATTGTGTGTGTTAAGTCGCGGATTGAAGGGTGACGTTCGAGCAACAGCGGGTCAGTGAACATGACACTTTGTGCTGCTTTGTGGTCTGCTTGATTTGAGGAAAAAGCATTGAAGCTGAGGCAAACCTCTTCCTTGTCACTCTCATCCCCCGGAGTGTAATAATTTTGATGGTTGGCGATTGATTGATGATATTGTGGGCTCTTTATGAGGATGTTCTCTACTGTTGTTATTAGGTGACATTTTATTGGACTGTGAGAGTTCATCCGGGGCCATTTTAACCACACAGCAGAGACAGAGACCTCACTGAGGAATGCTTTACGATTTTTCTTTTTCATTCATCTTATAAGTGATCTGTGATTAATATTTTTCTACCAATTGTTGTGACGTACCGGTCATTTCTATTTAAGTCCAAGGGGCCATCATACCCCATGATATAACATATATTTTGGATGTCAGTGGGTTTTTAGAAGCCAAAAACAAGTGGATAAAATTATTTTTGGAGAATCTTTAAGGTTGCTGGTAATGTTCATCACTTAGAGTTTCTCTTTGAATTTCATAAAACTAAATGCATATATTTTACTATTTTGTCACTATCTCCTTAGTGGATGTGTTTGCAGAAGATGTTTCCCACCCCAGTAAAGGTAGTATCTCACTGGGTTGTGACTGCTGGTAACCAGTTGGTGAACAACATTTGTGAGGGAGTCTCCAGAATATCTTGTGACATTTGCAGGGCTTTTTCAATTTCCTCGCTTGAGTTGCACATACTCGCAGTCTTGTTGCTGGAATTTTGAACAAGTTCCAAAATTTTGTGCAATGATAGCAGAAAAACTGGACACACCAAATTGTTTCTCTCTTTTATGCTTTCAGTAGTGGGGTGGGTGATAGGTGTTTTGTTGAAGAAAAAGTACCCCGACGGGATTAGAACTGTTAAGAAACAACTTATTGTGTCATTACCAGGTGCCAGTGATAAACAAAAAAAAGATGGCTTGCATTACCTCTTAGAATTTGTCCATTTCAACTAGACTTTAAATATTTAAAAATGCTTGTTTTCTTGCAATATGGAGTCAAATTTGAGTCGTCTCCAATAGATGCAGCCCAGGGAGATACTACCTTGAGGTTGTGTCATGTGTGACTGCATCCTTCAGTGACCTTCTGCCACCTTGTAGAGTGGGATGCTATTTTTGTAAGTGTGGCTATTTTTCAGCATGTGAGGGCCACATTGTTATCTCCTTGGTTACATCAGTGTTTAGTTAAACATGGTCGGCTGTGCAGCACAGCAAGGAATCCCCACTATGTGAGCTCTTTGTTGTGGAACAGGACACAAAGGGGCTTGGCTGGGATAAATTTTGTACCTGCCAGGTTGGATTTGTTTTGATTTGCAGAAAAGAAAAAAAAAACCCTCAAGGCTGTTTTTAGATTCTTCCCCTATGAAAAAAAGATTCAAGTTGTGGCTCCTGAGACAGGCGACTTTGAGACTCCTTCAGTTAAATAATGTCACATTTGAATTTGTTCTCTTCATTTATCTCCCCAAGTAAATCAGTTTGCTGCTCACATCTACTGCCCATTTTCACAGCAGAGATTTGACACATTACAGCAGGAAAAGTACATTTGTAATTAGAACTGATGTTTAATATTTCATTTTTAGTTTGTTTAATTCACGAGTTCTGCTACAGTACTTGTATATTCATTTTCAGTGATGGCTCTGGCAGCTAAATTTGTTATTAGTTTTAATTTCACTGGTAAGGCACTAGAGCAATTTAAAAACACTGAAGCATTTATTTATTTCTGCTCAGGTAAATTGTCAGTGATATGTATATGTTGTACCTTAAAGTGTTTATGTGCTCCCTTTTAGGGCTGCAGATATTCGCCTAATTGAAATTCAAAAAAAACATCCTCAATGTTTATTTACAGAAAACCATCAAATTTGAGAAGCTGGAACAATAATATATTTGTCAAACCGAACCTCGCCAATCAGCTAATCTCAGCATTTATGGTCACACATTTCAGCTGTGTTCATTTTACCTCGTTTCCAAAAGAGACCAGAGAATGTTTTTTTCCACCAACCTCACATTTCAGACAAGTTTAGAAAATTATGATGCAATAGTTATTCAATTACAAATGATAACATTGGCTAAATCATCTCACAGCTAATTAGGATAATTGGATAACAAGTCAGAAAAATGTAAGGACCATTTGTTAAAATGATTTAGAAATAATTTTTTCTCAGTTTAATTTACATTTGGCAAAGTGAAGGGAAAAATAAACACTTATACAGGAATGGAAGTAAAACTACTTAAGCACAATTTAACAGCTCTGCTAAAAAATATTCTGAAAATGGTTTAATGTTTTCTGCACATCTTGGAAAGTTGATTTAGTGGTGGTGCATCATATATACTGCAAGACAAACTGAGCTGTAATTTTATTATTCCATCTTTACTGAAATCCTTAAGGTGGTCATAACAAAAGTTGTGCACACAATTAAATTAAGCATAGAATATTATCTCTTAAAAAACTTCAAATATCATATAAACTTACTTAAGGGACAAGTTCTCCTGATGCACAACGGGTCCTTCTAGTTGTTGATCTCATTATCTGAGACTATCATCAACTCATTAGTCATGAGTAGCCATTCATTAGTTCAACATGTTGCCTCATCAGATGGTGCATCATTAAAAAAAAAAAAAAAGCAACTGAGAGCTCTTGTGAATTGAGAGCTCCCTCAAACATAATATAAGTTTAAAATGAGTTTTAGTCACTCAAAGTTTACACATTTACTTTTTACATAAATACACTTACAGCCACTTTAAAGAACCCAAAACTATAAAAAAAATCTAATTGTTTTTGTCCACTCTTTTCTGTGGGTCATCAAAGTATACTAAATGGGTCAAACAGGCAGTGGTCCAGGTTGTTAGGGCTGAGGGATATCTGTCTCGATTTTCCTGCTGTGTTATTGTGCAGGTGTGTGTGTGCTGCAGTGCGGCCAGCACTCGATGACCCCCTTTGTGGTTTGAATGACATGCTTCCCTTGAAGCAGCAGGAAGCAGAGCCATATCAGCCAGTGATGGATGGAGTGGAGGTGTTTTCAGTGATGGATCTGTAGGACTGAACCCGGACTGACTGTGGCACACTGAGCTGACAGAAACTCTGCTGAAGTAACATCCTCTAAGGTCAGATTAATAGATACTCACATCCTGTTGTCCTTAGAAATACAAACACTGATAATGGAATGAAATATTGTTGTGGTTTTTTGTTTATTTTTTGGGAGGGAGTGAACAGACACTAACTCTAATTGGGAGTTGGGAGTGGGAGCTTTTATTTGGTTTTATTTCTCTAAAACAGCAGTAAGCTCTTTATTCCTTTATCGATAGATTCAGACACTTAAATTAGGAGTTACTGGAGGTGCCACCTTTGGTACCCGCAGAGGAGGGCAGATAAAGACCCAGATAGCATTTGGTCGATTTCTTCTATGTTAGAAGGTCTTTAACAGATGGAGGAGGCTAACTTTAGCATAGATAAGACGCAGTTCACAGAAACTGGAAGACTTATAGCTAATCAAAGGAAAATAAATAAACTCCTGTGATTGAGCTTGTACTTATAAACTAAAAATGTATCTAAATTTTAAAAAATGTGGTTGGTGGATGTTTTTCTTTTTTCTGTATGGTGCACCTCAGTGAATAATTTTTTTATAGGATGGGCAGAAATGTGATGTGAGCACTGAACAAAATCTCTCTGCAGCACATGATCCACATGTCAACTCATGGCACAACACGTCAAGTCAGTCCAGATATATTTTGTTTGTTTGCAATGAAAATGTTTTATTTACATTTACAGTAAAATATTATTATAGTATAATGTTAGTTTTATTTATATAAGGACAAGGATTTGGGGAGATTTTGTCTCTTTGACATCCAGATATTATGGATATTTTAACATTTTGACAAGGAATAACTGATTTATGGATTTCTGCAAAGCATATATTCAGTCTGACTATCAAATGATACCTAAATATTTTAAGAATATTTGTGGATTTGTAAATCATTTATTTGTCTGTACAATTGGAAACATAGACATTTTAAATTGTAATTTGTTAGTCTAATAAAGTAAATATTACTGATAATGGTATTGTGACCAGGATAAATCCTATTTGTGAGGTCTAACTTATTCATTTAAGAAAGGGATTTGATTATATGGTAAATTGGCCACTTTGTCAATTCCAGCGTATTAAGTCCACAGGACAATGTTCGCTCAGATTAATATGTTCGTCCACATCAGTTTCACTCTGTGTTCAACCACAGTATGTGGCACAAATAAAACTCCATAAAATATCCTGTCTGTTAGAAAAGAAAATAAGCAGCTATTTGGATGTGATTGAAATGACTGGAATTGTAAAGACATAACATTTATGAAACTAAATATAAAACAAATGTTAATATTCACTTTATTTTTTTATCATTTGTTTACTTGTTTTACTTTTTTGTGATAACAGGTGAGGTTCTGCCTTTTCTGACCATGTTTTCATCAGTTGCAGTCTTATCACCCCCCTCTCTTATCACTTTAACCTTTTTCCACATCCTGTGTGAGACCTTCTGCAGCAAGAAGGGGTGCTGCATAACACAAGGGAGCGCCCACTATCCAAGTTAACTAGTTGTGCCAGTGGTGTCCAATCCTGGTCCTGGAGGGCCACTATTCTGCATGTTTACATTGTTTCCCTGCTCTTCAGCAGGTCTTCAAGTTCTGCAGAAGCCTGTTAATCACTTAGTCAACTAAATCAGGTGTGTCAAAGCAGAGAAACACCTGAAACATGCAGGATAATGACCCTCCAGTACCAGGATTGGACACCACTTGGATAAGCAAGGCATAAATGACAGATAGCCATTTTTTTTTCTTCAAGCACTTTGCCACTACTGTATACAGTACTTTCTTCTGTTTATGCCACAGATCATTACTGAACTTCCAATTTAAGAAAAATAAATAAATAAATCACAACACAACTTCTTGAAGTTGTTCAAGAGACGATCAAATATTGATGCGTTGTAAGTTGAAACATTTGCAGGCGAGTAACATATTGTCTTTCATCAATATTTTTTTCATACAGTCTTAGGTCGAACAAAATGCTCTGCTCAGTTGAAATGAAAGGTCATTTGTCTCATCAGTTCTGGACTAAATCAAAGCGATGACAGCGTTGAGAGGTAATCTGAGCATGCAGAGCAGAAGTACGATCGATATCTAGAAAGTCTTTAAAAAAAAAAAATCACACACATACACGCACACACACATACCCACACAACATCGGTGTGTGAGCCAGAATTTCAGCCATCTGAGTTGCTCATGTGTGAAACTCAGGTTTCACATAACTTTTCCATCCAGTAGCATGACTCTGAATTTAAACCAACATCTACAGACAAGATTTGATTTCTCCAAACAGTTTCCATCTTTTGCAGTATTTTCTGCCTTTGCTGCACGAAAAATACTCATTCAGAGAAGCTCATATTAGTATGTCTAATTTGGTGTAAAATTCTGCTTTGCATGATTTTAACTTAAACATTTTTTTGCTGGAAAAACATTTCTGAATTGACCCAGTCTTACAAATGTGTTTTTCTCAGGTTTGGGGATAAACATCAAAGGTACCTGCCTTGTTTTTAAGAGTCACATCATCATCATCAGGTTACACTCAGTTCAGAAATTCGTTTTGAACAGTTACCTTCACTTGATCAGAGTTGAAGTAGGCAGGGGGAAGACTCCAGGTCCCCAGAGTGATCTGCATGATTGAAACAGGGTGATGTCAATCTGTGTGGAAGACAAAGCAGGATGAGCTTTGGCTCCTCCACTCAATTTAGTCGAGTGTCAAAATATTAAAGGTCAACTGTGAGAGATTGAAATGTTATGAAAAGGTCTAAATCATGCTCAGAGATTTTATCATCAGTCTTTTGGGGATGAAAATTTGACAGTGGACAACATGTGGCCATACAGACAATGAGGCAAGAGTATTTGGATTAGAGATTTATTGTTTAAGGTCATTTGTGCCTTTTCAGGCTAAAAACAGTGTTAATATTAAATGCCTAGCATTATTTGAAGGAATGCATACTGCCTACCACCTTACAGGCCTGACTTTTAAAATAAAATCATGTTATCTTGAGAAGTGATGGAGCTTTAGCCATTTTGGTGTTTTCTACATCCAGTAATTATTACCTGAAAGTTTCCGTGCAGTGGTTGATTGGATATTTTAGTAACAGACACAGCTGATGCCAGATAGTCAATGGCAAAATTTCTTGTGCAAATTGTCAGCACTCAAAATATATATTGGGCATCAGTCTCATTTACTACAAATTCTAAGACAATATCTGTAAAACTGAGATGGCTGTGGTAGCCATTTTTATTTGGGTTGATTCCAACAGTTAATAAGTTTGAGGTATATATATGAATTTTTTTAAAATGTTCAATAAGAATGTTTTAGAATAATAAAGGCACCTTAAGTAATATAAAGATTTTTTTTGTATTAATTTTTTGCTTATATATTTTTTCCGCTCAAAACCAAAGAGTACCCGAGTTCAGCAACATTTATCACAGTTGCATTTTTTTGTTTTTAGGAGACATGTGCCTCTGTCATTGAAAGTCAAAGAAAATAATAGAGCCTATAAAATAATCCCCTCTGATGCACTGGCTTTTTATCTACTAATCCATCAGTGTGAATCATGTCCATATATCTCTATTGTGTTCAGTTGTTGTTCATTCTTGCAGCAACGAGTATCTGTTTTGTTATATCATTATGCAGAAATTGGTTTTCTATTCAAGAGGCTCAGCTATTTGCTGCTCCACTTACCCTGACAGTTACAAAGTGAAACTTTAATCTCTCTTCAGTGGCAACAGCAGCTGATAACAATTAGGGACAAAGCCTGGATTCTGAAGCAATGTGTTTGACTCGGAGTTTAACCACATTTCTTGCTGCAAAATCTCTTTGACTTCTTGTGTCTGCAGCTTCTGTCCAGGACTGAATTTTTCTTCTAACTCTGAACTGAGTCAAGCAAAAAACAAATAAATAAAAATAACTATGCTGTTGTTTGGGACTGGCATGCATGGAATCAAAACAAATTAGATTAAGTTTACTTTGCTTATTCTGGACCCTCAATGAGTGGCAATTATGCAGTTTAACAACAATTATTGGGTGTTGTAATTTCAGTAAACTCAGCCTGCATGATGCTGTAGCAGAAAACTGCAGGTATCAGCTCTGCCTGAATAAAGTGAGCATACTGCCTTTTTACCCACTGGTACTTGGGTTTAATGCAATCTTTGCTGCAGCCAACACACAAAGCCCCCGCTGTGTGAAAGCAAAGAGCTTTTTGGTCTGTGAGCTTTGCTTTCTCTGACATGGGGGAAAACAATGTTGGAGCCCACTGCTCATAGAGTGCAGAAGGGAGACCTTGTGACTCTTTGATTTTACATTTACACTTTTCTATAAACAGTCGGCGAGGTAAACATGTTTCTGACAATGTCTTTTTGTTTATGATTATGGAAAAATATCAGGGAATTAGTTATTGCAGCTGATGAGGCTTTGTTTGAACAACAGTTTAAAGCAGATTTGCATTTTTGTCACTTTTTTTTTCTAAAGAAATGTTTGAACCAAAAGCATGTGGAGAATTGTCTTTTCTCGCTCACTGCTCTTTCTTTAATAATCTAAAAATGAATATTGGCATTTTAAATGAAAAGAAAGACTGGCACAGATGGTAAAGGTTTATCACCATCCTAGATTTACAAAGTGTATGGTACCATAGTTGGAACTATTAGTTGCTTCTGCATGAAATTTGGCACCATCTTGGTTAACGATAGTGATGTGACTTTTAGAAGCAATAGCAAAGGGATTTGGGATTTAAAAAAGAACACAATTTCCTCTGTATGGAGTTTTTTTTTTCAAATTTAAAAAATATGGGCCAGTTTTCAAATCGCACAAACAAAGAAGTTGTTCAGTTTCAGCACTGAAGCTGTCTTCTAAGGAAAGAGGTTAAGAATAGTGGTGTGACTCTTTAGACATCACACTATTCAATATGATTTAGCTCTTTATCATTGTAGGCCTTTACCTTTTACAGCTTTCTCTTTAAACAAGCAGTTGAAATTATATGACAAACTTTTGTTCACTTGTCAGTATCATAAATCCACTGTATTGAGTACCCAGTCTGTGTAACTGTCTGATATAAAAGTAATGTTGTGTAAAATCCCTGAACAAAGTTCTTCTGAGGTGTGCAGACAGTTTTGCCTGTTTTAAATGTGTTAAATATTTCCTGCATATTACTTAAAACAATAAAACATATCTGCCAGCAGACAAGGTCATGTTGTAGAAAGTCATACAAAAACATAATTTCATTAGCTCAATACTTCTGTTTGCTAAGGTTAATTTGCTGTTGCGGCCATCTTGAGTTGGGGTTGACCCCCAAGAGTTAATCAGCTGTAGATGTACATTTACTGATTACTTTCTGACAGACAAAGACACACACACACGCACACACACAATTACATGGTTGCCTAATTTTTGTGGTGGTGGGTGATAAAAAGCATTAATTGCCTAAATTAAAAATATTTAGTTTAACCTACAGCTTTTATTTAATTTGATTACATTAGCACACTCCATAAAGCCATAGTTTAATGTACTCTGTCTGACTTTATAGTTGATTGTAAATTAACAAGTAAGCCAGCCTAATTAGACAATTAACTGAGGAAACTTACCTCGGATTGTTTAAGACAGATATCTGCCATTTATATTGTGTGTAACAATGCTTTTCTGCTTTGCTTTTTTGTCTTTTTTCTGATTGTGTCTCATGTACAGTATTTTCTGTCGCTGTGTCCATCTGTAAAGAAAAGCAGCTGTGTGAAGCCTTGCAGAGGTGTGGATGTGTCCCCATGTGCTTCTCAACACTTTCAGCCAATTAGAGAACTAATGTTATTCTCATTTTCTGCCTTGTTCAATGCAGCTTGGGCAGCCATGAGGAATCTGCAGATGCTGTACTTGAACAATCCTGCTGGCACAGTTGGAAGGGGAGGGGCCAAATTTCAGTGGCTTTGCTTGAAAACAGCCTCAGAAAGTGTGGTTTTAGATGCCTTAAAGCCTGAAAAGTAGTTAAAATATCATCCACAATATGCAAAGTTAAGTAACCAAAGATGACAAAGCATATGTCACAGAGGGGAGCCCCAGAGAGTTTTATTCTAATTTATGTCTCTGCTAACCACCAAACTGTGTGGAACAGTGTAAAAACTCACATCAGACTTGGGTGTGTCCTTGTATAGGAACAACAGACCATATATTTCAGACCATGACATCACTTTTGGTCTGTGGTCTCTTGTTTTGAACCCTATGGTTCATCATTTATTCTTCACTTCTCAGGTTTCAGCAGAGAGAGATGTGGTGCAAAGGGTGGATCAGTGCAACATTGCAGGGATGCTATTTATATGCATTAAATGACTCAATAGCCTCTTATAGAAGCTCCTCCAATAACATTCCTTATTTCAAGGAAGAACATGTTGCTTTCCAATTTCTGTTCATTGGCTAATCAATCAATCCAAGAATTCCTTAATAATTTTAGCTACTTTAATTTTTTTGCACTTTTCAACTATGCACAAAACTTACTAAATCAAGGTAAAGTTACCAGTTTTTGATGGTTTACCTGATATAATATGGCCAAGTCATGAAGAATGAGCTCATGCTTTGCTGAAAGTCAGCATTTTTCAGCAGTGAAAAGAGACTGCCAAGTAGAAAGGATAAACTGTGTTTGCTCATCCATGTTTTCAACCCGCAGCTCTCGATAGAAGCAGATGCTCTGCTTTTGGGCTGCACTGCAGGCTGCAAGGATTTGTCAGGTGTCTGAATTTTAGATGCAAATACCGTCAGCTGTTCTACATGTCAGCATTAATGTTAACAGAAAAAACCCTGTTCTTAGCTTTTGTAGACCGACGCTATCACTGAGGTGTTCCTGATCTCAATATCACCTGCCATTGAGAGCAAAGCTGCAATCTTTTTGCCCGTGTCTGTGTGTGTGTGTGTGTGTGCATGTGTATGTTTGTTTGTCTGCAGTGTTAGTTAAATAACTCTTTAAGCATTAGATGAGTTTTAATAAAACTCTCAAAGTAATCAGTAACTGCACATCTAAAAATGATTAGTTGAGAGTCATTTACAGTACATATTCTGAGTGTGACATTTTACAATATTTTATGAAATTGTGCATTTCATTGTTTTAAAAATGACACAAAATAGCTACGACTTTGTTTCTCGACAAAAGATGATTTTAGTACTAAACTCTAGCATAAAAAACAAAGGATGATATGCATTCCTTCAAGAAATGGTTGGATTTTCTTTAAAGCAAAGAGCATAGAACTGTGGAGTGACAAAATCACTAAAGTGATGTTTTAAAAGGTGATAAATGTTTATCATCAGAATCATGTTTAACAATATTAAAACAAAAGGCAATAGATGTTTTATAGCTTTAATTTTAGGTAAGCCATATGAAGGTTATCTTAGTTTACATCAATAATCAGAAAAAAATAACTGTAGAGTAAAATTTATTTCAGTGTGTGCACCAAACTCTGAAGAAAAAAAATATCTGTGCATGTCCACTCCAAGTGATGTAATAAATCAGCCTGTTGTGTGTTTTTTTGTTTTATAATTAATTACTGAAAACTGACATGCAACCCAATAACATGTGCAGACAGGTAGAGCGTGAAGTTTCTTTTTATAGTCACAACACCATGTGTCCTTGGGATGAGAGATACACAAGATGGATTATGTCCAGTCACAATGATTCATCTTTCCATACATTCACAAACTCAAATGCCAATTGGAGACAGCACGACAATATTGTTATTACGTGGGAATTCAGAAATACTCCTGCCAAAAGAGAAATATTTAAAAATGTTCCTTTGTGAGAAGCAACTTGTCATCTTCACAGCAGCAACTGATGGCAGATTGTCAGGCTGACACGGTGTGAAAGAAATCTGCTTTTTTGCCCCCACATTGTACCTGATAATAGTCACAACAATTAAACAGCTTTGCACTCCGCTGAGTTCTCAGCTGAGCACATGTTGGGTGTCATAGCTGAGAAAATCAGATGCCAGGCAGGGGGAAACATGGGCTGTGTGTTCACGTTGTTGCAGGAAAACCTCTTTCAAAGAATCTCCTCTGTTTATCAAAAAAAAAAAAGGTAAATACAGAAATGCTTTAAACTTGAATCAATGAATCAATGCATGCTAGCATGCAAATGTTATTTTTTGTTTTTGTAATAATAATAAAAAACATTTTGATAGACTGCATGCTGTGTGGTTGCTTTGTAGGGCTTGCAGTTTCATAAATCAATCCATCTGTTTGTCTTTCTGCTTCTGTGTAAAAAAAACCCAAAAAAAACGCAAAACAAAATATGACATACTGGACAAAACCCCTAAACAGTAAATGGAAGGAAAAATTAATCACATGTTGTGATTTTTTTTTATTCTAAATCCAATAAACTTGATTTACAGAGAAATTATGTGTTAAGACTCACAGGTATGTCTGTTGATATTCCAACAAAAGCCACCAATGCAGAATAGAAAACTAGTTGTAATTTTATTTAGAAAACAAATAACAAAACAAAACAAACAAACAAACAAAAAAACTGTTTTTTTTCTTAAGCATTCTTTTCAGGCACACAATATGTTTCTGTCTTTTCCCGTCTAAATAACTTCTTCTGAATGTATGTCATGAATAGTTAGGAGACCTTTTAAAAAATTCCAGTTCACGAATACTTTCTCTCTCATTAATTTACATTCCCTGATATTATTTCCTGTTCTTCTGTGTGGTGGCTTTCTCAGGAAGCTGAAGTAGCAGCTGAAGGATCTCAGGGACTCTGGCCTCTAACCTGTCTCCATAAATATACTTCAAAACATGTTAGGACTGCTTGAACAAGAATGGATAAGGCTGCTGCAGATGGACCGGAAAACATCACAAACAGAATCCCATGTACTACATAAAGGAAGCAAAGTGTATATTGTGTGTGTGTGTTTGGTTGTTCTTTTTTGTGGGCGATGCCTGTTAAAACAGACCCCACAAAAAAACAAAAACAGAAAAAAAATGACAAAAGTAAATATGACTTTCCACAACAGAATTCAGTTTCAGCGTCTAGTATGGTTAAAAAAATAAATAAATGTGAATGAGCATCTAAACACTGCAGTGCATCTGTTTATCAGTTTAAACAACTGATAGACTCTTCAGAAAGTTATTTGGACACCCCTGCCTTGTCTGTAGGACCTGCACACTTCTCATGACTTGTAAAAGTAAAAAAAGGCAAAGAAAAAAAAACCATTGCTGACCCACCTCTGCAGACCTCGGACACAAACACTTAGAAATACTTCCCTCAGTAGGTGCTACAAAGCTCTGCACACCAGAACCACCAGAAACATAAACGGCATGAGTACCATCACCTTATTTGTTATTTATTATTTATTTTTTGTTAATTTCAGAATTAAACAAAGGATTAAAGAATTTACAGAATTCAGAAAAAATAAAGAATTTAGCTTGCATTCATAGTTTTAATCTCATATTGCTCAGAGAGTCTTGCAATCTGAATAAATCTCTTTCAGAGTAGTTATCTAGTTATCTTTAATGGAAACACAGGACACAAAATTACACAACGAACAAACATTATGTTCTCAGATGAGCATATTTTCATGATAAACGTTGTGGCGTTGTGTCCAAGTAATTTTCTCTGGCTCAACGTGACAGAACCGCTGATCATCATGATACCACAGCTACATTTGCAGTTTTCCTACATTTGTGAACAGTTTATACACAATACCTTCTTTGATTTTTGCATTCTACATTACTTCATAACCAAACCTAAATGTCTAAAGTGAACAACATAAATGTCTGCATCAAATAGTGGTTTAATGTTAAAAAAAATTCAAACAACAAAAAAAGATGGAATAGAGGAACTTTTCTGTAATTCATTTATTCTTTCTGTTGTCTGCAGAAGCTGCATGTCGTTACTCTGGAGAGAACCCGATGTTTGATGCAGTATTCTCCCTGCTTGTTAATATTGTACAATACAAGACAACTTCCACATTTCTGAATGTTTGCTATTTACAGGTGCTGGTCATAAAATTAGAATATCATGAAAAAGTAGATTGATTTCAGTAATTCCATTTAAAAAGTGAAACTTGTATATTATATTCATACATTACATACAAACTCATATATTTCAAATGTTTATTTCGTTTAATTTTGATGATTA